>NC_081764.1:24086423-24358923 GCF_963082965.1 Carassius carassius | reverse complement strand
TATCGGTTTGATAACGATAACAGAAAAATGTACATTTATCAACTGATATCGATATGGTGGCCAATATATCGTGCATCCGTAAACAATAACATTGAATATATGAATATACCACATTCCTGCCAAAATAACATGGATACAGTTAGTGCAGTTAGATCTAAAGTAAATCTTGGTGATTTGTCGACTGTAAAGCCTTGTAAATGGATCATTCATGGCACAATTTTTATGCTATTTTCCCTGTCAATGCTGTTAAGAATGTCAGAGAGGTGTTTCAAAGGGCTTTAAACTAGTCTAAATCACAGAGACGTCTGTCTTTTGTAACAGAGAATTCTGCATCAAATTCAAACTTCTGCACTGTCTCTTGGGCCAAGATAGCATGGTTCAAACAATTATCGCTAGTCTGTTTTGTAACACTTTGAGCATTTGCCATTTGATTTTTCTCCTATGCAATAGAAATGACAGCTAATAATGAGAGAGAGTTGGGAAAGTTTCCCCGTAATTTAGAGAACCACTGGTTATACATAAAACACACTCTCTCCTTCTCAAGTAACGTTAGTAATAAGTGCGTCATTTTTCTTTCTTTGCTATCGACATTTCTGGAAGAACGAGTACATGAGCCCAATATCTGGAATGGTACTGATACCATTGTGTTATTCTTTGGTATTACTCAATACAAATGTGTTATTCTATGTTATTTACTCAATATGGTATTATCTTACTTATAATATTATGCATAACTATGAAAGAAAGCAATATACTGATCAATATGTTGAGTTACTACCAAATACTGGATGTCATTAAGAGGGTCAGGTGTATAAAGGCCCTCCCGTAGGGCAGTACTAGTAGTATTGAACAGGATTGGACACATAAAAGACCTCCCACTGGGAGGTCCTGGTAATATTCCACTAAGTTGTATCTGTGAACTAAACTGACCTCTGAAATGCACCTGTGAACTAAAATAACCCTTTGAACTTTGGGTGATTTCCAAATGCTGACATCAGTAGTAAACATACTTGGGGGGGGATGTCTCACGTGACCATAGCCAACCAATAGGGAGAGATTTTTTAATTGTTGATTTGGCCGAATTCCACCATTAAGAAAAATATAGTGATAAGGGGTGGCAAACTTGGCAGGCAATGCCAATTAAAAACCGGAACTACCAAATAAGGTATAGAAATAATGGTTAAAACAAGTGCGCGGGCAGACAGAAGATTCAGATGCGGTGCCCGGCATCTCGGCTTTGTTGCTTTGAGCAATAAAGTCTATATTCTGACACCTGGAACTCCGTCTCCCGAGCCTTATTTATTTCACTGAAGAAATTCATCATCAGCCCTAAGACACGACAATACTAGTGTTGATATCAATGAATCACTAACACAAGTGTAAAATGCAAGTTGTGCAAAAAAAAAAAAACATCTAAAAGTACTACACTCATGTCATATTTGATTTTTTAAAAATCTGTGCTTGTTAAAAATTCCAATAATTCTATTAATTTCACTTTCTTTGAAAGCAAAAGTCTTGCTCATCTGGAAAATAATATTCACTCCTACACCCATTGACCACTTGTCAGTTGTTTTGTAATAACAGGAAAACACAAAGGCAAGATAGAGCCTACATAAATGCACAAAACAGGACATGACAGCATGACTAAATTTGGCATATGCTAAAAATTGTTAATGCAGGAAATACCCTATTATCAGGAACACTAGAAATATGTTTGTGCCAATGACATCATGTTAAGGCATATATACAGACTTGTCCTAATTTAATTTTCCAATCTAATAGGACAACAGTGTTTTTTAAGCCACGAGTACCCAACAAAGTTAAAAAGGCTTTTTTTTTACACAGTGGCTGATTGACGGGCTAGCAGGGGGTTGTCCTCTCTTGTCTGGACTGCATCAAGAAACATTGGAGTTTACACAAATGGGATAAACTGTGGCCAATTAATACTATTTTTCAATGATTAGATAACCCTTTTATACCTATAAACATTGTTGACCATTTGTGACAGTATCACCAGACACAAATGTGAAAATTAATTTTATTTAATTTAAGTATATTCTCTCTGCCAGCTTGTTTTTTTTAAGATGACTGACCCACCCTTGCCAAATACCTGAGAAAAAAAAAACAGATCAGGAGCTAAAATGGCTGCACAAGGTGCACAGTAACAAGAGACGAAAAAGAACCTTGACTGGCAGAGTTTGTATGGATTGCACATTATATTCAGCTACCTTTCAATAAAAATAAAAACATTATTAATGCTACTATCATTTTAAGATTGTGCTTATAGTCGTTCCAAAGCACGGGTTAGAGAGGTGTGTGGGGGGAGGGGAGAGAGAGAGAGAGAGAGAGAGAGAGAGACCGACCAACAACACTCAGACGCATCTGATTGGCTGAGGGTTTCTGAAACCACCCAATCAGAAAGCAGAAGAGGAGCAGGCATCTCAGCAACTATTTTTCAGTCTCAGTACATGTAATAGCACAAGAAGAGCTAAAAGCCCCAGAAAACCAAACACAAAAGCTATTTTCTCAATGTATTTTCTATACTTATAATTATTTTATAAGTCATATTGGTCATAAGACCAATATAACTGTTGCCAGATTCTTCAAAACTATTAAATTATTTTAAGTCACAACTTTCGAAAACATTAGTTTGGCAAAAAAAAAAGGGTTTACACTGCTAATATAGGCTGTGAGATCTCACAGATTTGAGATAATTTTTATTATATATATATATATATATATATATATATATATATATATATATATATATATATATATATATATACAATAGGCTATATATAATATTTATGTGTGTATATGTACAAAATTCCAAATCAAAGCAATAAGGACATAAAAAAGCATTAGATTTTTAATGCTTTTTTATGTCCTTATTGCTTTGATTTGGAAGTTGTGATAATAAAACGCATTGCATATTTGCCATTAGGTCTTGATTTGTGGTACAGTTTTTCTGCATTCACATATTCCGCTAAACCCCAACTATTTTCTACATTTTGATACTAAAATGCTCCAGGCCATTTAATAAATTTTCATATATGCTAAGCCTAAACTTCAAAAAAAGTTTCAACTTTCCAAGTTAGTCCTTTGTCTCTGGACAAAGACACACGTAGACTTTAGATAAGGAGTGAGTCACAGAAAGATCAGGTTTCACATAGTTCAAGGCGGACGAAAATAAAACCTGAAAACATACTGGCAAAATGTCGGACAGGCCCAATCATCTGCTTACAGTTGCCAGCAAGCTCTCCAGGAATACAAAAATGCGTGAATTATATCAGGCACTGTTATAGACAGTCTGTGTTTCGGGTCCAGGTGATATCATATTTTTCAGCGAACAGACAGACAGGACAGTACGCTGCCAGAGGACCTCTAAAATAATATAATGTGTGTATATGTAAAAGTAGCCCTGAGTATGATGTAAGCCTTGCCACAACAGCGGTTCATTTTACAAGCTGGAAATAACATAACAAATGTTACATATTTACAGCGTATCGAAAACGGTCACTTATATATATATATATATATATATATATATATATATATATATATATATATATATAGTTTTTGATATTTATGCCATCTGCAGTAACGTGAGCGAATTAACGGTTGCCTGGTCTTCCTTGTCGTTTCCACTCACTTGTTGTTGAAATAAAAATGGAGGCTAAAAAAGGAAAGGAGAGTTACCATTAGAAATACCACCCATTTCTCATGGATGGAGTTGGGGGTTGGTTGATGGGGGAGGCGGAGGTGAAGAATGAGAAAAGCAAGTCATGGTTCTCGGGCCAGGGTTCGCATTATTTTCGCTTCCACAAGAAAACACAAGCCAGATCAAGAAATTATAAACACATAATAAAGTTGTCTCATAGTCAAGTTGGAAGCAGTCAAAAAATAATACAAAAATAGAGGTATGCATATCAAACAGAAAGCACTGCTCAACAGGATATCTTCTTATCCCGACAAACTATCTTCTTTCAGAACAGACAAAAAAATAAATAAACCCACTTTGTAAGTCCAACAAAGTGCCTCCATACAGTTATTAAACGAAGGCAAATAACTGGCACCTTAATACATCATTCTCTATGTTCCCTGAAATATGTTGATAAAATTCAATTCTGACAAGCACGGATGTTGTAAATACAAACTCTGCCATGTCTGTTTTCACCTTTTATACAGTCTATGGTTTTCACACAGAAACTTGATTTAACACAAGAACAAGTCAACTAACACTAAAATGCACAGTCTCAGTTTCTGCCACAACCCTAATCAATCATTTCTTCTATTGTTTTCAAATTAAAATCCCTGGCAAAAGAAACGATTTTTAGCATTTTAATACATTATTTTAAACGTACTAGATTTTAAGACAGCCAATTTCGGCTAAGCTAATGGCTAACTAAAAGGATACCTTTGCTCACATTGATAGAGAATTAATTATGTTGAGTGGCACGAATGCTATGAACGTGCGAAAATATAAGACAGACAGTATAATAAGTCGATCGATGAATGATTACAGCAAAAAAAGCTGTTTTAGCACGAGGTTCTTGGCAAAGTGTGATTGTGATTATGGCTAAGTTACATCAAGCTAACATGCAAACCAACCAACACGGTATTACATCATTAAAATAATTTGATTTGATTCATTAATGTGACAGCAGAAACAATCAACCAAGAACAGTTGAAACAGAAAAACTACAATGCGTGTTGATAAACAAGAGCTGATAAACTGAGCTCCCAACTTCTGCATCAACTTTGCCTAGTTCATAAAAAAACATAAGCTACTGCCATCAAAACCTTCATGGAAACAACAAAATACCTTACCTACAGCGTCCTTCCAGCGTAATTGAAATTCAGATGCCTATTAAAGACGTCTGGTGTTTTTAAAAAACCCAACATCAATGCGAGGCAGAACAGCAGGCCTTCTCTTGCAACCTCGGTGTTTCCTGTGAACTGTAAACCGCGAGGCTCTCAGGCTGTCTTCCAAACTTCTCAGTGTCCCTTAGGCAAGGCAAGAGTTGAAAGTTTCACATTTTCTCCAATTTAAGACATTGTACGGTCTTCAAATGTTCACGTTCAATTGTCATCAATATACAATGTTATTTAACATAATTATAGTCGGTATTTATATTGGTATGTACAGCACTTGGTGATTCTAGACTGTGATTCAATCTCATGTCCTTTACATTTGCAGTATTGCCCATCCCCCTCTATACACCGGCATCGACCGCGGCTCCCAGCGAAGCCTACACACGACCATAGTACAGGGTTTCCTCCACAGCGGAGCAGGGGTTCATTAGGAGGGCGGGCTTTTAGCTCTAGCTCGCGCCCTCTGGTATGCTATTGGGTAGAAATGTGTAAATCGCTGTAACAAACAGGAACGCGCATTCGTCGTTGGATCATCGCGGAGCTTGCTGTTGTCGTAGACAGAAAAGAGGCAGAGCCTTGTTTTTTCCGGAGGTGGTTCACTTCTCCAGTCAGCATTTTGCAGCGTGAGATGGCGTTGAGAAGGCTGCTAGAGTAAGCTTCGAAGACTAACGGCTAGTTAAAATGGATACTCTCAAAAGAAGGGACCGAGGATTTGGGAAAGAGGTTGTGTTACTAAATACACACGCCGTGGAGTTCAATGGTCTTTTCATATAAGGAATATTTTTGTTTTCTTTTATCCGTGTAAAAGGGAATAACAGTGTTGTGTTATACAGCTGTAGCAGCGCGGGGTTTCCTGGGCGCTGTCGCAGGGAGCGCGACTCTAGAGCGTCAACAATACTGTGAGGAATACATGAGGAATCAAGGAGTGGACTGAACGTTTGATTTGGTGCAGGATTTAATTGTATACAAAATATTTATCAAGTTGGCGAACTGTGGTTTTTGATTTTAAAAAGAGGAAGACAAGGGACACCAAACGGGCCAAAATAATTAACCACGTTTAGACCACCAACAAACCAATTAAATCACTAACCGTAAAGGATTTAAATGCAATTTTCGTTGTCTTTTTTCTTTTAAAGTCAGATGATAAAACATATATTTTTAAGAATAATTGCCTAAGGATTGTTGAAAAAAATTACACTTGACGTGGTAATGCCAATATAGTATATTCTACAACTAACAAAGGAAGGCTTAAGCCGTTTCTGTGGCGTTGTTGAACAGCGACTCTACAAAAGCGTAACGTTACTTGCATTAACGTTACTCAACAGCAAAACCCCCACGGCTGACCGGAAAACATACTTTTTTTCTTAGTTTTGGTTAATATCGGAGCCTTTGTGTTTCAATGTTTTTATAGGTTTCAATAGAAATAAAGTACCCACTCACAACGCCGACGTCTTCACAGACTTGTATGCGTTCTGGTGAACAGAATTAGCTAAATGAAAACGTCTCTTGTGAAACACATGGCATTTTGCAGTAGATTTGATAAACGCATAGGCTGATTATATATATATATATTCAATCTTATATATATATATATATATGTAATTTAGCTGCTTGCGCAACTGAAGAGGGCGGCCATTCGTACGTGTGATATTCAGGATGTAATACGTTTATGTAAATATATATTTGTTAATATTATGAATGTTATATAATTGTATTCGTCTATATACATATCTGTACATATGAATATATATTCATTATGTACGTATTGGGTATTTTTCTGTGTTCTTAAGTTCTATCTGAAGAAAACAACTTCACAGGACATCAACCGACATTACATATCTGTCTTTTCATGATTTACTTTTACTAAAAGTTACTAAAATGTGTATTTATTAGTTTAACCGCCATATATGTTATGGACCGAGAGCCTCAGTCCATTTAGGTGACGCTTGTATTGAATATTAAGTACATGTCAAGCTTGTCTATGTACAAGGGTTTCAATACCTTGAAACAGATTTTTTTAATTTGTTCTATATTATTAAAAACAACCGTTAATTCACATATTTTGAGCCATTTAAAAAGTTTAAGCAATGCATGATAGTTGTAAAATTTGAATTGCCAGTAGCATAAGGCTGTAAGTATATAGGCTGTAAGTTTGTTACCACTATCTTACTGTTGCTGCATTGTAATTTTTTGTCTAAATAAATTAAGTGAATTCATTTTGAGTTTGCATTCATCGTCAACTCTCACAGACAAAGTTCTATCAAATAAATTAGGTTACACTACACCTCATCCACCTGTAGAAAAGTCAATACAAGTAAAAAAAAATAACCATCTAACAAATATTAATCTACAATGTTACAATTGCTATCTGAAGATTTACAAAGTTACATGGTGGATATTTCACTTTACATAACGGCAACATTTTGGTTATAGGATTATTTTGCATTTACATTATTACATGTCCATCTCAATGTTTGCAGTCATCTCAGTTTTATGCGCATTAAGTGATGGTAGAAAGCCAGTTTAATGTTGCTGTTCTAAACAAGAGACATGATTTCTGTAATATAGTGTACTACACAGTGTAACAGTAAGTCACATCCCATGTCCGAATATGCCTACCTCCCTGCAGTACGTGAAACAAGTAATATGTCCAAATTCAGTTACAGTAGGGAAAAAGCAGCCCATAACTTACTATTCCCGCAGAGAATCTTAAGAGGGTATGAAATTAACATCTTATACTATTCCATGAGGTAACTGGACAGGAATTGTAAATGAGAAAGAAGTGACACAAATTACTTTGTCCAGAAGTGAATCTATGCACAGGCTCTTTTTATCATCACAAAGGGATTGGGTACATTTAATCGTAAACAATAAAAAATATTCCCACAATAAAAAAAAAGAAACATGTTATACATTATACTTTGACAATGGCTATTTGATTTCACAATCATTAAAACACTGGGTTCTACAGGCACATTAAGAATAACACTAACGTGATTATACAGTTTTTTACATTGCCATTTAATTGACATCTCTTCGAGGAAGTTTTTTTTGTTTAGCTCTATAGAAATTAAGGGACTTGTTGATAATATCTAATAGTTGTTTTCTCACATAACTTAAGACCTTTAATATGCAATTATTTAAACATACCTGTTGTGTTAAACTACTGTATGTAGGTGTTTTCCACAGTTTTCACTCAGTAATTTTTTCCTTCATTAAAACATACAAAATAAATTAATTGTAATATTTAAAAATAAAAATCACATGAGATGTAATTTCAGTGGCTTGAGAAAAGTTACCAAGTGGGTTGCATTACCAGTCAATTTATACTAATTTTATCTCAGTAATTTACCTATTTTGATTGACTAATAAATCAATCATAGCTTACTGTGCATTTCTATGTGCATTGATAGGGATGTGAAGCAAAAATGTAACAATATTACAGAGACAAATATACATCACAATATATAGTTTTTGACAACTACTTCTTAAAAATTAGAATCTTTGTGAATCCAATTTCCAAGTCGATCTATAAAATTTTGATTTTTATCATTAATACTGCAATAGAACTTTAAATAGTGTTTTATTGATTACATCATCTTTGTGTTTTTACCGCAAGCAATGAAAAAAAAACAATACAAGTTAAGTACAATGTTAAGTATGATTACTTTTTTTTTTTAAGCCTCTTCTCCATTTTACAAGTCAGATAACCTTTCATGACAATACTGAAAACCTTTAAGCAACTACATAAAATTACCCATTTTAATTTAATCCAAGTTCTTAATTTCTTAAGTAATTTACTCAGTGTGATTTTCATAAGGATTAAGTGAAAGCTGTAATGTATGTTGCTTGTAAATCAGAATATTCTGCGTTGTTTGTTTTGTGTGCCGCTTATAATGACAGCTTAATAGAAATACATTTTCTCTTGCCGTTATGTAGTGATACACTGCCTTTTCACATTACATTCAATTCAAATTGCAAACTCACATTCACAACTGGAGTAAAATATGGGCTCTTTTGTTGTGGTGCTGGAGTTTCAGAACTGCAGGAAACTTTGGCATAACCACAATAGAAACAATACATAAATAGTTATATTGGTTGACAAAATTATAACGGTATATAACCCACCCCTAGGTAGCAGTAACAGAAACGGTTTGTTTTTGTGTAAAGATGCATCCTCCTTGTTAGGTGTCAGTGTAAGTCATCACAACATAAACAATAAATTACTGAGTGCACCATAATCTTGAGGGAAACCATGCTACTGTGGGGCATCTCAATGTCACCCCTGTTCTTTCTGTGGTACACAACAAACCGACACTTGAAGAGTTTTCCTCAGCATTACAGTAGTTTCCTCAAAGCAGTTTCAGACTGCCTGTGACATTATTCACCATCTCCTCTTCTCCTATGATGGCAAGCACAGTGCATGAACCTGGCTCCACCTGCACACACAAACACAGTACAAAATCGATTTCCAGGCTTTATCATGATTTACACAAAATTTTAAATCACACAAAAGGGATCACATCTTTAAAAAGTCTTACTCCTTAGATTTTCATGTTAAATATGTACAAGAAATTAGTATATATATATATATATATATATATATATATATATATATATATATATATATATATATATATATATATATACACACGCAATATATATAATGTTTCTTTTATTATATGTTATTTAAGGTATATTGTATAGATTTAAAACACAAAAAAAGAAAAGTACAATCTTCCCACAATTTGCATATTCTAACAATACATCATTGCATAGATGTGCCGCTAACCTGTGTGTGTCCAGCATCCTGTACCAGCTTTGTAGGAAGACTGAGGCTCATAGCAAGAGCCTGCAGCTCCAAAAGGTGTGCCATGTTAGTGCCTTGTAACACAATCTTCTTAGCTCTAAACAGGCACAAAAAAAACTAATACTAATAGAAGTCTTATGTTAACATACTGTATATATTTTGATTCAGTGGTGATTCTTTTTTATATACATGAATGGCTTGGTTTAAAGGGTTGGTTGACTGGGTTTTTTCTAGGCTTGATTGTGTTTATGGGGTGCAGTGTAACATGTTCATACTTCGTTTTTTTAACATTTCATATAATTTAGTTTTATTCCACACCGATCTGTCCCTTCTCTAACAAATGCCTCGATTTATTTCCTGTTATTATGAAGCCCTTGCCTCAGAAATACACGATGGGCTGTGATTGGTCAGCTGGCTCAGTGTGTTATGATTCGCTAAACTGCCTCGAACACATCTAAACATCCCACCCCTCAAGCTAGAGGAATGAAGCTGCCAAGCCTTTTCTGTCTAAAACAACAAAAGTAGCTCCTGTTGTATTGTAAACAATGACATCCTTCATATTGCTTATAAATCTGAGCCCGATTGAGGCAAAGAGAACATTGAGTTTGTTGTTGTCTCATATTTTTAGACAGGCTGTTGTTTATAAATGCTAATGCTTCAGTTAGCTTTTATTATACGGTTTTATTCTGATTAAAGCTTTAATACAGTACAGCACAATCATCCATGTATAACACTTCTCATTGCACATCAGATTTTTATGTGCACCCCTAGTTTTTTCTTCCTCTTGTCTAAAGCAGCACAGCATGGCCTCGCCCCCTTTGTTGCGTGTTCCCGGGGGTGGGGTTTATCTGGGCTCGTGATGTAATGACCTGGGAAGAAGCTCGTTGTAGTCCTTACCAGCCATTTTTGTAGGCATTAAACTGCTAGAATTTTCAAAGACGATTTCTCCGCTTGCATTGAACTTTCAGAGCTTCAACTTTGCAGGTATTGTTTTTGCTCTAACATCAACATTACACACTAACGTTAAAAAAGTGAAATCCCAATCAACCACCCCTTATTTATAAAAAAAAAAAACAACAGAAGGATGAGGCCACAGTGATATCCCTTACCCAGCATGGTCCCATCTGCAGGCCATTTCCCTCCAACTGTTTTTCTCCTGCAAGGCCTGATACAAACCCACTGCAGCATGACCCACCTGTGCCGCAACCTGCAGGGACACAATGCAAATCCCAAATCTATCAAAATCCAGGGACCACACACGAGACATTGTTCTCTAACAAATAATATTAGTTGAACTGCAAAAGTTGTGTATGAAAAGAGTATGGAAGCCCATTTCCACCACAGTTATACAAGTGAACAATGTGATTATTTAAGTCATAATAATGAGAAACTTTCTAATAATAATTACTTAGTTTACTCTTAATTACTAAGTTTTTTTTTTACCCGTAATTATGGCCTATTGTGTGCATTCAAAAAGCAACAGATGAGGAGATAGAGATAGGAGAAAACGTCTAAACAACTGAATTGGTTCAGAAAATGATTCAGTCCTGAAAAATCCTCACACTGGCAACATCCGCTGGTCAGAGCCATATAAAAACAACAATAACACAGTAAGGCACTTTCTATTAATGCCATTATTCACAACCTTTCAGCTTTTATATGGTCGAAACATGAACGCACACATTGCATTGAATAATAAATGCCATTACACCTAAACTTAAAAAATGCATGTTACTTAATTGGTCATTTGGTTAGATTTATTTATTTTATTAGCATAAGCAGGCAATATTGTTTGTCACAATGGCAACCTCTTGGGCTAGTGAACACTTTAAATGTGTATGTAAAAGCACCTATATACGAGAACTCAATTAAACTGAAAGATATGGAAAACTTTTTTTTCCATCGCACATATATTCATGTTTGCTTGCTTAGGCACATTGGCACAACGCACATGAATCTCTCATTAGGACATCTTAAAATCAGGAGTTTTCCCTCAAAATTGACATTTTATTTAATATTTATTAGAAAATTTCTCATTGTGACTTAAAGGGTTACTCCACCTCAAAATTAAAATGTTGTCATCAATCACTTACCCCCATGTCATTCCTAAACCGGAAAAGCTTTGTTCATCTTCAGAACACAATTTAAGATATTTTGGATGAAAACCGGGAGGCTTGTGACTGTCCCATAGACTGCCATGTAAATTATACTGTCAAGATCCAGAAAAGTATGAAAGACATCATCTGAATGGTCCATCTGCCATCACTGGTGCAAACGTAACATTATGAAGCGACGATAATACTTTTTTTACACCAAGAAAACAAAAATAATGACTTCAACAATTTGTCTCCTCTGTGCCCTCTTCTGTGCCAGCCGCGCTGCACAGATTCACTGTTTTCATTCAAATCAAAGCAGAAATACATGCAGAAAATGTATCCTTGTGGCGCGGCTGACTCAGAAGAGCGTACACTGCTTGCATTCAGCGGATATTCTCCAAAATGTGATGCAGAGAGACACAGAGAAGACAAATTGTTGAATAAAGTCGTTATTTTTTTATTTCTTCGTGAACAAAAAGTATCCTCATCGCTTCATAATGTTACGGTTGAACCACTGATGGCAGATGGACTGTTCTGATGATGTCTTTCATACCTTTCTGGACCTTGACAGTGTAACTTACTTGACAGTTAATGGGACATTCACAAGTCTCCCAGTTTTCATTTTGGGGTGAAGTATAACTTAAAAGGATGACAGTTTATAACTGTGAAAAGAAAAGAAAAAAATAAACACACAAAACACAATCTAAAATATCTGCTCTGAATTCCAATAACTTGTTAAAAAAATTATACTGCAATCACTGAAGAAATTAAAATCTGTTGTTTATGGATGGATTGGTTTTATTAATCACTAAGGAAAAATGTAATGGGTCATAAAACCCTAATATACACTTTCAAAACAATTATACATCATATTATCTTGAATAGTAAGACAAACTAAATTTACTATTATCATATTATTTATTAAGCATTCTGTCAGTTCAAAGAACAGAATGTGACGTTATAAACACTGAATTGTGATTGGTTTCACATTTTTCATGACAGGGAGCACCTTTCGATGGATGATCAGTGATGAATGAGATCACAAAACAGCGAGGGGAAAAAAAAACAAACATAATGTTCTTTTGTTCATCCCTCTGTGTCATTCATTTCTATATTAAGTACATTGTAAATCTGAAAATTGCAATAAAAAATATCTACCTTCCCCACACCCATGGACAGCTCCATATTTACAACAAACACCATTTTGAACATCAGGTCCTCATCACCCTCTTCCTGCAAAAAAAAAAAAAAAAAACAATTAATAAATTAAAAAAAATTTTGATTACCATCATGACTGCATTAGTTACACAGCGTTCTATTTAGATCTATCGCTGTTGTTTCCAAAGTTTCTTAATACAACTTCTTTTTGCAATGTTGAGCAATGTTACCATTAACCAATGCACTGACGAACTAGCTGAGCTGAGAGTTGTACACTCTTTCTTTCAAATGCCATCATTAAAGCGGGCATCAGATGCCCATTTTCCACAAGTTGGTATGATTCTTTAGGTTCTTCATGAAATGTCTGCAACATTTCAGACAAAGATGTTGTTTAAACAACATCTTTGTCTCATCAAAATGACTTTTTCTTGTAATAATGACATGTCATAAAAACTATATGTTTTTCACGTTATAGAAGACATTAGCCTTTATATCATTATATGTGAGTGAGCTAAGTGACTGTCCGCTCTGCTGGTGTCACCACAGTCCTGAGATAAACGAGGATCTGCATGCTGCTGAAGTTACTGCAGGAGTTTTAATGTATTTTAATGTTTTTCTTTTTATTGTAGCGGCATGTTTACTATGATTCATTTCATATCTGTCCACAATATAACGCTATTCAATAACTGCACTCAGAGCTGGAGGGTCTGCCTAATAAGAGATTATTAAAAAGAGATAAAGAGAAAATAGGAAGGCTTTTTTTGTTGTTGTTTGTTTTGTTCAAGAAACAGAAAAATGGGAATTAATGTAAATTTTTGTTATTGGGTGAATAAAAATAAAAAAGGTTTATGCTATAATAATTGTTTCGCATGCGCAGGTGGCCTTGATAGGCCTTTCATCTGGTTTTAAGAATTATTTACTTGTTAGAAATTATATCTTTTGCTGAATCAAGCATCACGCTCTTCTTCTGCAGTAAATTCCAGGCTTTATACATGGGCATGGGTGTGACCACAATACAGATAATGAGTCAAAAAAAGACCAGAAATGTTCATATTGCTTAGTGTTAAATCAAACTTAAAGGGGTCATATGAAATTGCTAAAAAAGAACATTATTTTTGTGTATTTGGTGTAATGAAATGTGTTATGTGGTGAAATGAAATGTGCGCCCTCCAGAAGCTTGCGTTCTGCAAGTGAACGACACCTTGTGGTGCCACACAAAGAAGTTCAAAATCACTCTCACGGATCTTTTCCTGGACTGTGGCCAGCTGGTGGAATGACCTCCCAATCTCAATTCGTACAGCTGAGTCTTTACTCATTTTCAAGAAACATCTAAAGACTCATATTTTTTGCTAGCACTTGACCAACTAATACTAGCAATTACCTTTTCTTGTATATTCTATTTTTATTCTTGGAGAAAACAAAAACTAAACACTTAGCTACGTGTTCTGTGCTAGACTGAGACTTGTCATGGCACTTTTGTCGTTCGTTGGTTTGATTGCTTCTATTGTTCTCATTTGTAAGTCGCTTTGGATAAAAGCGTCTGCTAAATGATTAAATGTAAATCTTTATGCGGTTTAAACTTACTGTTACACTTACTGTACATATTGTTTCTCCTCTATGCCCTGCCTTTCTGAAACGCATTGATTTTTACAAAGCTCATCGTTCTGAAAAATGAGGTGTATGCTGATTGGGCAGCTATCCAGTGCGTTGTGATTGGCCGAATACCTCAAGCGTGTGACGGAAATGTTATACCCCTTCCCAAATTGTGATGCCTTGTCCCAGCGCAACAAGACAAAAATAATAAAATCTATTACAAACAAGGCATTTGTAGCATCCAGTGGGGACATAATTACTGATTATAATGACTTATACCTTTTTTTTTACGCGTTGCGTTGAATTGTGCCGTTATAAACATAAAACCATGTCTGCATTTGTGAGTGGAGAAACTACAAACAACAAGCACTACTCTACACTGCTCAAAATTCGCTTTTGGATCATCAGTGGCAAATCCTTTAAATATGAAAATGTACTTACAGGCTGTGAGTGCAAATCTTCCCACACAGTGATGTAGACATGTGGGGGCGTGTTTAAACGAGGCGTTTTAGGAGGGCGTGGACGCGTTTTAACTTTTAAAAAAGAATATCTCTTTGGGTTTGAGACTTTAGTCAATTTTAGAGATCTTATCTATTCACTTACAGCTTGAAACACTCCAAAGAGAAAGGAAAACTTTAAATCATACAACCCCTTTAAGTCATTCAAATAAAGAAATAGGCCTATTCCAAGCCTAGAGTCAATTATTCAAAAATAACTGGTTTAATCTGATCAATCTTAAACAAGTCATATTAAAGTCCCTTTTTTATAGCCTTTAACAAAATATAAAGAAGAGATTTAATGTATAGTAGGGCTGCAAAAATATTGGGAAAAATGACATTGTGATATTTTATTTTTCTGCAATATATATTGCGATATAAAATCTAATCTAATTTTTTCTTACAAACAAAAATGGGGTGAGCACACTTACATTCTCATTTTAAATGATTTAAACATCGACACCATCGTGTCAATTGATTAATATGCGCGAGGGAGAGAGAGCAAGACAGCGCTCGTGTTGTTTGAAGACGATGAGCGTGCGGCCGGGGCTCGCGCGCGCGCGCTCTCTCTCTCTCGCGCACGCGCTCTCTCTCTCGCGCACGCGCTCTCTCTCTGCCCCGTTAAACTGACAGGACTTAAAACACATGCAAATGATAAACTTTCACTCTATGATGGTTAAGCTGTGCAATTAATCCGCGAATCACATTCGTCAAGGGCCGGGGAGCAGCTGGCCCGTACAGTTAATGAATAACAGATCAACTACGACAGCCTACATCACACATCCTGCGATGTGACTATCGTGGATTCGTACATCGCGATATCGATGCTTAAACGACACATCGTGCAGCCCTAATGTGTAGTGTAGACAGCTTCACTGATTATGAACAGGAGTTTTCATGAGAGCACAGAACACGTGAGTAAATAGCTTCAGGGATTCTTTGCTTACTATCTGTATATAATCTATTAACTGTTTGAATAAGTTTTTTTTCTTGCTGTTAAGAGAACCAGTTGCCATGTACACACTGCACAGTTTCAGTCATGGTAACAACATTTAATTGCAGAAAAATAACTCTTCTTATTCAGTGGTTTATCATATCCAAGAAGCCCTACAGACAAAGCTGTATTCAATGTAACATTAAACTACTTGAAATGTACCTCGTTCTCTAGTTTGTTGAAGTAATACATTGCAGCCTCCTCCGCAGACACATTCTGAGTGTGCAAGAGTGCCTGTAAAAGATCAATAAAAACATCTCACGCCAAAAACCATGACATAACATGAAAAGCTTTTATACATGTCAGATTCTGCTACCGTAACAAAATTAAACTCATCAACGCAAGTCAAACAATAAGGAGTATTCTCAAAATGGGTGCACTACATTTTGATATATACTTTGAGAAATAAACACTGTAGAGTGAACCAATCCTGCAAATAAAATGCCACTTCATTCATTGTAAGCAGGTAAATGGTATTTTGTAAAGTGCTGTGTACCTGCTTGGCGGCCTCCTCGGGTATGTCCAACTCTCTGAGCTGCTGCAGGAATACAGGGTTCACTTCCAGCTGGGACTCCATTTCTACAATACAGACATGCACATTATAAATCCCATATTAACATACTGTATTCTAATAGACTGTAAGTGATATACTCTCGTGTTTTAATTGAAGAAAGCAGCCTGTTCTGATTATAGGTGGGCTCACTGACGCTCCTTGAAACATAAATAAGCTTTCATTTCACTGCGACACCTTCAAATCCGTATAAAATCAACAGAACATGGTTTAAATGTATTCATATTTCCATGCTAACCAAAGTTTGTAGCTGCTTGTGCTGCTAATGCCAGTATTGCCACACATTCCGGACAGTTTTACCAATCTAACTGAAAGCAGTAGTTTAGGGTGTTGTGGATAGTGGCTCTTACCTGCTTCACTACACTACTGCACGAGCGATTATCACCTCTGTGAGCTTCTGCACGAGCGATTGTTTCGTTTTATCACTCTCAAATTGGCATAAAGTCATTTGTGATATGGGATTATTTTTAACCTTTTACTTATAAATGCTGCTTATAGTTTTAATTAATTTGTTGCAACAATAGCTTACGGCGCAAAACGTCAACTAAACATTACCGTATACAACAAGTTCGTGTCATGTCAATTACATTTCCGGGTCATCTGCTTCTTCTTTGTTCAATGGCCGTTCACTCCTTAGGAGTATTACCGCCACCTACTGTATATCTTGCGCACACGAGTGATGAATCTGTATTGCTATCAGAAAAAAAAACTAACTTTTGTAATGCCCTACCCGTCCAGAGGATCAGAGCCCATGCAATCTTCAGTTCCTCCAGCTTCCTCTCTGGGCTTCTTAACCCCTGAGATGGGCTGAAACATATGATCCCCATCCTCAAACATTAAATCCTGTGGTCTAGTCCAGTAACCTCTAAAAATGTCAAAACCACCTTAAATACCTGATGATCACTCAAGCCCTTTCCCAGAAGGTCCCTGACGCTCACTGGCCTGTTCCTTCTATAATCATTTACTCACCATCTGTCCAATTTCATTCCAAGCGAGACTCTCTTCTGCAGAACACAATATGTTTTGAAGAATGTTAAGATCCACACAACATTGGACCCCACTTTTATTCAAATATTTTACTAAGAATAGCTTCTTATTGATAGAATTTTTAAGTTACCCTCAACTCCATGATTAGCTGGATTGTGTGTTTGATTGTGGTTGGAGCTGAAAAATACAAGGATTGTATGTCCTGCTATGTAGGAGCAAGGTGTAGTTCAACTTTCTTATTACATTTCCCCCTATGTAGGGTCACGGGAGTAAACAGGTAACCAGTACATCACAGAACTAACACACAAAGACACACATTCACAAAGAAGGGCAATCCATATTCTCCAATTCATCTAACCTGCTAGACTTTGGACTGTGAAACCTGAATTCAAAAACATACAAAGAAAATATACAAACTTAATTTAAAAAAAAGGCCTTCCGGCTCAACCTGGGGCTTAAATTGGGGACCTATTATGCTAAATATCTCCGCTAATATTAGTCTGTTTCTTTCTTATTCCGAGGTCAGCGTAGCCACCAGATCAAGTACGTATCCAGACCAGATGGTGGATCAGCACCTAGAGGACCTCTACAGCCCTGAATGTCAGCAGAGACCAGGACAACAAGATATCCAAAACGGCCCAGTAGAATAGTAACTTATGACATGCAAGAAATCCCTAATATGGATAAAGGCATCCCACTATTGCTGTAAGTAATATCAGGTAATTTCTAGGTAATAAATATAGTATATGAATAATGCAGTGCTAACTGACATAACATTTAAAGGGGGGGTACAATGGTGTTTCATGTATTCAGAGTTGTTCACAGTGTTAAAGAGATGGATTCTCATGCTAAACATGGCCAAAATAATTTGGAAGAATGACTGAGAATTTCTGTGCCGAAAATCCTACTTCCGGGTTGGTACAAGTTTCGGCTGTTTTTTTCAATCGTGGATTTAATGACGTAGACGATTGTGGAACTCCTTATATGAGCATTTCTCTCCCAGACCAGACCAGAGGAGAGCGAGACCGCGTACATCAACACGCTTCATCAGGAAATCGTGGGATGCGCGGCATAGGATTTTTTTTTCGAGAATGCCTCCAAATAAGTGTGTTTTTGAATGTGAGGGAAAGTTTACCATGTTCAGCTTCCCAAACAACCCAGCGTTAAATGAACAGTGGATGCAGTTTGTTTTTCCGGGGCAGCAACAGAATGTAGCAAGTGCGTTTGTGTGTTCTGGTCATTTTAGTGACGAATGTTTTATAAACAAGGCCGAGGTCGGTACTGGATTTGCACATCGTTGGCTATTAAAGCATGGAGCCATCCCTGTGATAAAAGACATCATTCATGTAAGTACAACTGCATCTTTTGTTGGAAATCAGCACATAAGTGAATATATGTTAATGGAAACAACACGAAACATAAGTATTATAGCTCCGCCCACGGCACACCTCCAGGAGCTCGGCTTTTTCCGGAGAGAATCGGAAAGCTGTATTTTTCTTTTAGAAATATGATAAAACTAGACTTTTTGTAGATATGAAGGATGCAGTACTACTCTATAGGTACTCAAGATTAACATGAGATTAGGTGAAACTGTGTAAGTTATGTATCCTTTAATACAGTATTCTGCCGCCTTATGTGTTTGTATAAACCAATTCTAAAATTGTCATTAGGAAAATACAGGGAAAAAAAATATTATAGAATACAAATTATTGGTTATCAGCCAACAGTGTATTTTATTTATTATTCATTTAAAGTACATAAGAAGTCTGTCAATAAAAATTTTTTTTTTTACATTTCTGTCCCCCTCATTTCTGAAATGATGGCTATGCCCCTATGTGTGCAGTACAAAAAACAGTGCACAAGTCTTCTTGTGCTTGAATGGTTTAGAATCATATTAAAATGCGCATAAAGGAATTGATTAGAGGAATCTAAATTTTAATTTTATAACAACTAGACGATTCCTGACCTTCAGCAACGTATTCCAGAATTGGAATAGATTTTGGATTCCCAAGCCTAGGTATAGGTTAAAATGTGAAAATAAAATAAAATACAATAATTTCCTACCAAAAATGTGCCAGGAGTCCACCTTTGTTATTATACCAAACTACACTTTCAATGTGATTTTTAACCATTCAAGTCAAGAAGACTGTGCTGTTTTCTCTGCTGCACACACATCCATGTATAGCCTGTTGATTTTCATTCGTATTCAGCTAACAATTAAATATTTAGCAATTAGATTTAGAATAAATGTGAATGAATATTTTTATTTATTAATTATTATTATAGATTTTTTTTTTCCCTTATTGGAATCGAAATTTGGGATTGACAAGAATTGGAATCATTAAAAATTCAAACGATGCCCAACCTTACCGATACCCCAGATTATTTTATACTCACACCTTTCTATTCACACCATTTTAGACCATTTCTTTTCTTTTAAACCCTGACTTACCCTTCTTTGCTTTTGCCCTTCTTAAAAACAACCGCATAATCATGAAAATACTTTCAATACACAGAAAATACTTTCATACAGTGTAGGCAGTCATACAGTCATTCACAAAAGGTAATCACTTAATCAAAAGACAATACGGGGAATTATGTAAGGCTAAGAGTTCCAGCATAACTAGTCCTAATAGACATTATTAATACCTGAGTTTTAAGAACCAAGAAGAACAGCGACTGGCAGAGCTCTCCAAATGTAAACTTTATTTATCCTAATTATTAAACCGATACCATCAAGTTCACATTAAACCCCAAGACAATCACTATAGTTTTCACGTGATGTTATGGAAAAGACATTGTATCAAGTAATCTTTCATTTGTATTCCCATAATTCGCATACATTCAGAACCAAAAACCTATAGAACAGCTTAACATTAAGCTTGTAAGCTGATTGTTAAACCTCTCTTTTAAAGACCAGGCAGTTTATAAGTTTTATAATAATTTACTCTTTGTGAACTTCCTAAGAAGCTACGTAACAATTCGGTCATTATTTACAATATTCTACACTAAAAATATTAGTAAATATGACACAGTCACATCTTTTCTCGGACAATTTCTATTTACGTCACATTTATGATTCAGTGTTTGAGAACAGTCTTTGAGCAAAAGAAATGAACTGCAAGTGAGTGGTCTATTTACCTTTACAGTGGACCAGCACTAATATATTTAAGCACAACTTTACATACAATACAGATCATATTTTCTCACATGAAGGCTAAAGATTTCTATTCTTTAAATGTACCTACATAAAAGTGTCAGTCTTTAAAATTCCATACTGATGAAATGTTGGAGGATGTAGTAAGAGATGATTAATTAATTCAATCCTATGTTGGCCCCTGAAATAAAAAAAAGGCTTAAAAAGACATTAGCAGATTAAAATTAATCCAAAAAGAAAGAAACAAAACATTGGCTAAACATTATTTGACCTGACTAGTTGAAACAATGACACTATATGTAACAAGTCGCTAGAATTGGTCTTACCAGTCAAGATTTATACAAGTTAACAAAATAGACTTTTTTTATATTGTACTTTCCAGTGACACTTACTGATCATTAGGACAATTTACAATATTCTAATGAGCTGAAAATGTTCTATAACATTTTACTTCAGTGTGTTAGTCGTGGCATGTTTTAACAACTTTGCAAATGCTGAATCACATTCAAATGTTACCACCAGTGAACAAAAATTTGGATACAAACACACTGGTAGACACAAAGCGAGGAGGTAGGTAAAGGTGTTCTGTTGTGAGGCCATGACCAAGCAGGAGTGTGAGTATGTATATGTGATCTTCATGATAATCATGCAGAAATAAATCCCTCCACTGTGATAATATAGTATTCATGAACTCAACAAGGCTTCCGGGCTTTTAAAAATGAAAAGGACTGAAATGGGAATAACCATATTCAAAACATTTAAAAAATATTAAAATAAAATTCAAGTGAAAGGCTACACACTTCTAACCCAAAACGTCACAAATCACTGTGGGTCTTAATTTATCTTTGTTAGTAGTCCAATTAAATACAGCTAAAAAGAACAGGATCTTTGTGTATTCTTGCTGCACATGGTAGCACTGCAATTGATACTGTACCTAAATACCTGTACCATGTGTTCATATAGCCACCAATCAGTGTCTTCACACTTATTTCTTTCAGTCCATGGTCACTTTTTACTTTGTCCATGGTCACAAGTCTGTCACTTTATTTTCTACAGCTGCAGCAACCTGTTGAAGCCGGTAGCCAAGCTGCATCTTCTGAGCGGTGGTGTCTTCCTCTAAGGCAGTGATAATCTAACAAACACACACATATAGGAATAAAATTAGAGCATAATATATATACAGTACAGACCAAAAGTTTGGAAACATTACTATTTTTAATGTTTTTGAAAGAAGTTTCTTCTGCTCATCAAGCCTGCATTTATTTGATCAAAAATACAAAAAACTGTAATATTGTGATATATTATTACAATTTAAAATAATTGTTTTTAAATTTATTATACTTTAAATTATCATTTATTTCTGTGATGCAAAGCTGAATTTTTAGGATCATTATCACATGATCCTTTAGAAATCATTCTAATATGATGATTCATTATCAAAGTTGGAAACAGTTCTGCTGCTTAATATTTTTTCAGAACATGTGATACTTTTTTAGGATACTTTGATGAATAAAAAGTAAAAAAAAAAAAAAAAAAAAGCAGCTATGTTTTTAAAATATAAATATTTTGTAATAACAATATACACTACTGGTCAGTAATTTGGGGTCAGTAATTTTCTTTCTTTCTTTTTTTCTTATAAAATCAATACTTTTATTCAGCAAGGATGTGTTAAATTGATAAAAAGTGATAGTAAAGAAAATATATTATTAGAATATATATGTTATTAGAAATGTTTTTTTTTTTTAATAAATGTAGTTCTTTTTAACCTTTTATTCATCAAATATATTAGACAGCAGAACTGTTTCCAACACTCATAATAAATCAGAATATTATAGAATGATTTCTAAATGATCATGTGATAGACTGGATGTTACATGTGACACTGAAGGCTGGAGTAATGATGCTGAAAATTCAGCTTTGCATCACAGGAATAAATTATTTTTTAAAGTATATTCAAATAGAAAACTATTATTTTAAGTTGTAATAATATTTCACAATATTACAGTTTTTTTGTATTTTTGATCAAATAAATGCAGGCTTGATGAACAGAAGAAACTTCTTTCAAAATAGTAATGGTTCCAAACTTTTGGTCTGTACTGTATATATATATATATATATATATATATATATATATATATATGTGTGTGTGTGTGTGTGCACAATTTTAGAGGCAGCAGAAAACAATTTCTAGACTGTCTAAGTTTAAGAATTATTTGATAAAAAATACACTTAAACAGTAACATTGTGGAATATTATTTAACATTTTATCATATTTTTATACATTTAAAATGTTACTATTTAGGTTTCATTTTTTATTATTTAAATTTGTATATTATATAATTATATTTATAATTATTATATTAAGGTTGGAAACATTGCTGCTTAATATTTTTTTGTGTATCATTTGGTAACATTTTCTATGAAGCCCCTAATTTATAATAGATTATAAGGGTATTCTTAAGGCATTATAATGAATGCAGAATGCATTATAAAAAAACCTTATAATAAGTTGTATCAGCTCATATTCATAAAAAAACTTTTAGTATACGTATTATAATATTTACTTATTTGTGGTTATAGCTTTTAAGAGTATGATGATTTATAACACAATGAACACCTTGCATCCACTTTTACAATGGATTATATTTCTCATAGTTAAGTCTCATATCTTGCCATTTTTCTGATGATACTTTACTGAAAGTGATCAAAGACCACATATAAGTAGTAATAATAATAATAATAAAAATTCTCTGTCAAACAGCCATAAGATCAGATGAATGTGTAATATGACATATTTGCTTTGAACTATTTGTATTGTAATATTAGTTTGATTAATTTGATGGTTCCCCTTTAGACAGCTGTTGATAAGTAACTCTGCAAGTACATATCAACTAGCAATCATTGGAGTATTAGTATGTGTATTAGTATGTATTAGTATGTACAGACCTTCAATACCACGACTCCTTCAATACCACGACTTAGGTGCCCTTGAGCAAGGCATCGAACCCCCAACTGCTCCCCGGGCGCCGCAGCATAAATGGCTGCCCACTGCTCCGGGTGTGTGCTCACAGTGTGTGTGTGTGTGTGTTCACTGCTCTGTGTGTGTGCACTTTAGATGGGTTAAATGCAGAGCACAAATTCTGAGTATGGGTCACCATACTTGGCTGAATGTCACTTCAAATTTATCGAATGTCACTTCAAATGTGTGCTACTGTAAATATATTCAAATATATTTATTTTGATGGTCAACCAACAGATAAACTGACTATAAGTGTCTTTGCAAGTACGTCAGCTTATTCTACCATACTAGATTCTACCATTCTTGAGCATATTAATACTCTAATGGAGAGTTAGTTGGCATGTAGTTGCAAAGTTGCTTATAGTCGATTGATTAAGGGGACCATCAAAATAAAATGTAAACTTAAAACATAGCATTTTTTTCAGTTGGGGTATTAAAGGGTTAGTTCACCCAATAATCAAAATGATGTACTTAATAACTCACCTTCATGTCGTTCCAAACCCGTGAGACCTCCATTTATCTTTGGAACACAGTTTAAGATATTTTAGATTTAGTCCGAGAGCTCTCAGTCCCTCCATTGAAACTGTGTGCACTGTATACTGTCCATGTCCAGAAAGGTAAGAAAAACATCTTCAAAGTAGTCCATGTGACATCAGAGGGTCAGTTAGAATTTTTTGAAGCATCAAAAATACATTTTGGTCCAAAAAATAGCAAAAACTACGAATTTATTCAGCATTGTCTTCTCTTCCGTGTCTGTTTTGAAGGAGATCAAAACACAGCAGTTTGTGGTATCCAGTTCGCGAACAAATCATTGGATGTAACCGGATCTTTTTGAACCAGTTCACCAAATCGAACTGAATCGTTTTAAACTGTTCACGTCTCCAATACGCATTAATCCACAAATGACTTAAGCTGTTAACCTTTTTAATGTGGCTGACACTCCCTCTGAGCTAAAACAAACCAATATCCTGGAGTAATTAATTTACTCAAACAGTACACTGACTGAACTGCTGTGAAGAGAGAACTGAAGATGAACCCTTTTCACCGAGCCGAACCAGATAACGAACAAAAGATTGACTCGTTCTCGAGTCAAGAACCGTTTCTGTCAGACTCGTCTGATTCGAGAACCGATGAACTGATGATACTGCGCATGTGTGATTCAGCGTGAAGCAGACTGACACACAGAGCGTCTGAACTGAACTGATTCTTTTGGTGATTGATTCTGAACTGATTCTGTGCTAATTTTATGAGCACGGGTAAACCGAAGGCTTAAATCAAGGGCAATCATCGCCAATGACGCCATTACGTCGAGCGTAAAAGAACTGGTGAACCGTTTTCTTCAACCGGTTTATTGAATCGAACTGTCCGAAAGAACTACTGGTTACTACTGGTTATCCGAACTACTGGTTATCCGAAAACCGATGAAACCGCTTCAATTCTCTCTTCACAGCAGTTCAGTCAGTGTACTGTTTGAGTAAATGAATTACTCCGGGATATTGGTTTGTTTGAATTCAGAGGGAGTGTCAGCCACATGAAAAAAGTTTACAGCTTAAGTCATTTGTGGATTAATACATTTTGGAGACACGAACAGTTTAAAACGATTCAGTTCAATTTGGTGAACTGGTTCAAAAAGATCCGGTTACATCGAATGATTCGTTCGCGAACTGGATATCCCTACACTGCTTTGTTTTGAACTCTCTCACAACAGACATGGAAGAGAAGATAATGCTAAATAAAGCTATGTTTGGACCAAAATGTTTTTTCGATGCTTCACAAAATTCTAACTGACCCTCTGATGTCACATGGACTACTTTGAAGATGTTTTTATTACCTCTCTGGACATGGACAGTATATCGTACATACATTTTCAATGGAGGGACTGAGAGCTCTCGGACTAAATCTAAAATATCTTAAACTGTGTTCCAAAGATAAACGGAGGTCTCACGGGTTTGGAACGACATGAGGGTGAGTTATTAATTACATAATTTTGATTATTGGGTGAACTAACCCTTTAAGCTCACATCAATTAATTAACATTAGCTTCACAGAAACACTCAAATAACACTCAACATCTAACCACTCACAAGCTGTAGTAAGATAATGTGCAGATCTTAAATAAACAATGTCAAGATATGGTACAGTCCATTATACTGTAAATGAAGTCGATTTAATATGGTGTTCATTGTGTGTTATAAATAATCATACTCTTAAACTTATAACCACAAATATGTATGTATTATGATGTATTATAACTGTTATGATTATGAATGAATTGATATAACATATTATACGTTTTTTATAATGCATTCTGCATTCATTATAGTGCCTTAAGAATACCCTTATAATGTATTATAAATACGGGCTTCATAGAAAGTGTTATCGAAAAGTTTACTGACCCCAAACCTGTGAACAGTAGTGTATATTTTTTTCAGCATTCGGTAATACTTTAGTTTAGGGACCGATTCTTACTATTAACTAGTTACTTATTTGCATGCATATTACTCGCATATTGGCTGTTTATTAGTTCTTACAAAGTACTAATATTACACATATTAATGCTTTACTCTAGATGACCATATTTTAGATCCTCTAATCCTACTTAAAATTAACAACTAACAATTATAAGCAGCAAATTAAGAGTTTATTGGGGCAATAGTCATAGTTAATAGCTGTCCGTAGTGTGAATCCGCAATCTAAAGTGTGACCCAATATAAACATTAAGATTAATGCTGTAGAAGTACATTGGATCACACTTTATTTTAGGGTCCAATTCTCACTATTAACTAACCATTAACTATGACTTTTGCCTCAATTAACTCATTTGCTGCTTATTAATAGTTTATAAGGTAGTTGTTAAGTTTAGGTTATTGGGTAGGATTATGGATGTCATGCATTATATGTCCTTTATAAGCACTAATAAACAGCCAATATGTTAATAATAGACATGCTAATAAGCAACTACTTATTAGTGTGAACTGGACCCTATACTAAAGTGTTACCGTACATTGTTAGTTATTGTTAGCTTATAGTAGTTAACTGATGCTAACAAATTGAAATCTTAGCCTAAGAGCTAATAAAATATATCTTAGCCAGTCATGACTCACCTGGTCGTAGTATTTGTTGATGTACTTATAGAGCTCATGCAGGGCCACCAGATAATTTAATTCTCCAGAGTAATTCTGACAGTCAAAACAAATGTGGAGAGTGTAAATCTTAAAAACAACAAAACTACTACAGTGCTACAAAACACTGTAACTAACCCCCCATCTCTAACCCATTACAAATTCAAATACAGTCAATATGACTTTTTCAAATTTTACAACTGAAAGGAAGTAAACAGACATACCCTGGAGAGCTCAGCAAGAGCGGAGTTCATATCCTGATCGCTGGCAGAGATGGTCTGCTTGATGTCTGCATAATATCTATTTAAGAAAAACAGTGATATTCAGAACAAGATGACTTTCTAATATAGTATATATACAGTGGTAAAGTAGTCCCAGGTATTTTTACCGTTCAACCATCTGTTTATAGCGAGGGATATCTCTGGCATACAGCAACTTATTAATAGGTGAATCCTAGATAAACATGAATAAAAAGAAATGTATCAGTTTTTCAATCTTCAGCGATGTCTATATTCCACTCTACTGGCTTCCTGTTCCTTTCTGTTTGTCTCTTACCCTTCCAAGTTTATGCTCTGTGGTAGTGCAGGAGTCCATGAATGTTTGAGCAATGACTGACAGAACCGCGTCAACATTATCTGACACCTGCACATCGAAGATGAACTGAGGGTTCTTTACAATGTTGATCCAGAACCGCAGAGGCAAACTAAAACCAAAAGACAACCAAATCAGATCATCAAGAAAACTTTAAACTATTACTTCACTCGTAGGTGGATACTTAATTGTTTTAATCCAGTTAAGGCTTTCTATATCTAATTCTAATCCATTCATTTATGAGACTATCACCGAGTAGCTCCATTAAATACTTAGGTAAAGGTATAGTTCACCAAAAAAGGAAACTTTTGTTCATCTTTGGGACACAAATAAAAATAATATTCTCTTAACACTTTGGTCCATCCATTCAAAGTCTATACAACTAAAATGTATTTTACCCAGGAAAATGAACAACAGTCTTAGTTTGCAGGTAAACGACAGAATTTATTAAAAAAACTTTAGGGAGTACTGACCCTTTATCACAGATCACAGGTTAATATAAAAAGGATAGCCAAAGAAAAATGAAAATGAATGACAGTTATTTTTGTTGACATACATTTTCCAGTGTGAAGAAAAAAAAAACAATTCCCGGATTTAGCTTTTTTTATGGTTAAATTGGTCACTAAGTTAATTAGTACCTGTTCGTTTTCCAGATGTGAATAGTTTCAGAGTCTGAAATGCCATGGCGCACTGCCTGATCATCAAGCAAGTCAAAGAAATATTTGATTGCCAGAGGAACCGGTTGACTAGTGCTTAGAATAACTGTGAACAGATCATCCACAAACTTCTGCAGTGTACCCTACACAAAGACAAAGACACAGCAAGTAAACAGGTGTGCGTATGTTCAGCTTTGTATACTAGACAGAGTTGTACATAACTGGTAAGTGTTTGGCTTCTCCTTCAAGCTTTTGTCTGTATCTTTAGGCTGGGTGAACGCATGTTTAAGATACCTTCATTGACAGGAGCCGTGTGAGATAGATCTCTGGTATTGTCTTGGCTCTTTCTCGTTCTTTTAAACTGCCTCGTCTGTGTTTGGGTAACTCTGGCTCCTCACTGGCCTTCACTAGATGCCACAGTCTCACTCCTTCCTCATCTGCATCCTCTAGCATGGGCGTCTCTGTGGGGAGAGAATGAAAGACAATAAATTAAAGCAATATATTCAAGTGTTGAACAGAGAACACAGAATGATAATGTTAGTTACCAAAATGTAGTCTACAATGTTTAATGAAACATTTTACACACAGTTTCTTTTTTGTTGAGCTGCCTGTTACAGTTACATATATATTTTTATACACACACACATATATATGTATACACACAATGCTGTACAATATACATGTCAAGAAAAGTGAAGCCAAAAAAAAACATTTAGATCATGTCCTGATGTCTGGCTGCAGTATAAGTCATAAACCCTGCCCTCTCCATGTAAACAAATAAAAGGTGAGCCAAGCTTTAAAATTTTTTAAAAAGGCCCAAAGATGGTTGCCGTCATATTAATATAGTTCTTATCATGCCTATGTAAGATCAATTGTTAGTTTTAAAGATTTAATTAGTTATCTGATGCTTCTTTTGGGGGCTTCAGGAGGAGACTGAAGCACATTTAAATCAAATTGGAGAAGCAAGGCTGCATAAAGTTCAAGAGGGTGTTCTTGTGATTGAAGTTGTGATCTAGTATAGGCAGAACCTTGATTGCTCAGGCTTCAAATGACACCATCTGTGAAAGATAGCAGCAGCTATCCAGGGACATTTGGCTTCACTTTTCTACAGTGGAAGGAAGAGGAGATGCATTGTTTTTTACAGTTTATAGTCAGTACCCTTTTAATTTAATTTTTTTTATACAATACTGTCTAAACAATCATGAAAATCAGCCCTGTGTGTTGCACATGAACATGGTGTCTGTGAACATGAACATTTTGCAGAGTCATGTGTGCTATACTGTACTCACTCTCCCCTGCAATGTAATCATGGGTATCATGGTGAATATGTTTGCTATTGCGAAGCACCAAAGCTACAGTTGCTCCATCTGGAACCTGTAATCACAAAAATATATGAAGAATAGAAGTTAAAAGTATTAACTATATTTTAGTTCATGTAACTAAGGAATATTTGGCATGTGACATTAGTTTAAATATGAACCAGTCAAATGAGGATAGTCCCTACGGTGCCTGGGAGATGATGTGGTCGGTTCACTTAGTTCTGTCGTGGCCATGAAATAACTTGTGGGAATGTGATAATATGTCATGGCCATGAGACATTAATTCGTGGGAATGTCATGTTAACTCGAGGTAACGACATCCTTATGTCGTGGCCACGACTTCTTATGCTGAGGGAACGACATCCATTTCTTGTGGCCATGATTTCTTATGTTGAAGGAAGGACATATTTTTCTCGTGGCCACGAGTTTAATGCGTAAACAAACCTGCGTGACCATAGCAACCTGGGATTATCAGATATTTATTCATTATTTTTTTATTTTGAATTATGAAATTATTACATTATTTATTATAGAAAATATTTAATTATTAAATTATTATAACCATATAATACCGGACTTTATTACATGCAATAGCGAGCATTCAAATAAAGTTTATCATGAATAAATGTTATATAAAGTGCATAATATAAAATAGGCCTACAAGAAAACATTTTTATCCATCCTACAGTCTTCGAAGTCCATTAACTGATCGTTTTTTCCCCCGTAATATTTTTATATTATTATTATAAGACTTTATAAGAGATTATTGGTTATGTTTTATTTGTTTAAATTCCTATTTTGCTTCATTTCGATCTTTTTACTTAACGTTCTGAATACTTTTGTAAATAATAGCCTACTGTAAATGCTCGACATGCAAATAAAGCCTTAATTATGCTGACTGGAATTTTTTTCTGGAATGCAGATTAAATTTAACATTTAAACATGAATATTAATGAACATGAATATTTCATTTTATTTCTGGCTAATTAATAGACCATAATTATAAATACTAAAGTGTTTAGTTGAGGAATTAATCATTCACGTAGTTTCATTTGTAAATGAAAACACATCACGTTCATTTACCATTTATCTGACAATTATGCCAATAAAGCCATAAGGGTGTCGTTACCTCAACAAAAATATCTCATGGCCACAACATATTATCATGTTTCCACGAGTTATAATGTCATGGCCACAACAAAACTAAGTGAACCGACCATGCACTTCCCGGGCACCGTATGTCCCTATTTGGTCCTCCACTTTAAAACAAAGCTGATTTCCTTGAATCCAATGCAAAAACAAGTGTTGGGAAATTTTAATCCTCATGCAAAATTCCTAAATTGACTGATTTCTATTGAAATAACTCGATTTTGCCCATAAAAGTTAGCAGAGCAATTGTAAATGTGCCCGCACCTTTAGTTTTTCCATTGGCTTGCTCACTAAAAGCATCTGTAAAGCATTGTTATTTGTAAAGCACTTGACTTGAGTGGTTTACAGCACTGTAATTTAAAGATTGCATTGTACCTTATAATGCTGGAGCGTGTTCAGGCGTTTCCAGTTGCCCTGAACCACAGATGTTAGATCTTCATCTGAGAGGATTAGGTGACCTGCTACTCCAGACCGCCATTCTGGAAATCCCCAAGGAACAATAAAAACCACATGTACAGTCATAGACATATAAAGTTTGAAAAGAAACAAACAAAGAATGTAAGAATGAATGAATATGACATAAGAGGACACTGATATGAGTAAGAGAGAGCAGACATGTATGAATGTTCTCACCCAGGTCCACAGAGTCAGCATGTGGTCTATGAGAGTATGAGGTGCCCTTGTACACCTGGTCTAGTATCTTCTCCTTCACCTGGGTTATAGTGTCACAGTCTAAAACTTTGGCAGCAACTGGCTGAGCCTCATTCACACCTATTCCCTGCATCAACACATTCATTGTCTAAAGTGAAAAAAAGAGAAGAGAAATAATTAAGTATTCTAAAATCACATTTTAATCATCTACATTTTATACAAGCACACAAAAAAAAATCCACCTATGATTCTCTAATAAATCTTATAAACTGATCTGTAATATCCCATTTGATATTTCTATTTTCTCTTCAAGACCATGGCTTCTGATCTGAACCATGTTCTATTTACATTGCACATCTTTCACCTCCACCATAAAACCAGCAATTTTTTTGCTGAGCAATAAGTAAGAATCAACTATGGATGGAAAGGCACTGTCAAAAATCTCCGGGATGAAGTCAGGAGATGGATACAAAAACATTTCAAAGGATTTATCAATGTCTAGAAGCACAGTAAAGTATATTAATAAGACGTGAAAGTTATTTGGTACAACACAGACCCTCCCTGATTCAGCATGTTACTCCAAACTGGATGAAAGAGCCAGGAGGAAACTGCTCAGAGAGGTGCCCGAGAGGCCTACAGCAACTCTGAAGCAGTTGTAGGATTTATTACAAAGAGTGATCATTGAGTGATCGTGAGACAACAATATAAAACATTTGGCTTTTATGGAAGAGTTGCAAAAAAAAAAGGGACACTCCTCAAGAAAGGCCACATCCCATCATGACTAAACTTTGCCAGCAAAAAAAAAACACAAGATTCTGAAGCCACAATAGACTAAATTGAATAATTTGGCCTCAACACCAAAAGATATGTCTGGTGGAAATCCAAAACAGCTCACCATCCAAATAACAACATTCTTACTATATTAAAGCATAGGGATGCACCGAAATGAAAATTCTTGGCCGAAACCAAAAACGAAGAGAAAGAGAAAACCAAGGCCGAAAACCGAAACACCGAAAGAAATTATGCCAATTATTAGTACCATTGCATTTATTGCTATGACCGTGTACTAACTTTACTAAAATGAAGACATTGCAATTGCATAAATTAATATTAAAGTTTCAAAGATAATTACAATTACATAAATTATAAAAAACATAAAAATACATAATTACAAATTATGCAAATATTTATTAAGCACATTGCAACAATGCACAGTATAAAATAAAATTCAAACTAAAAATGTATCCCACTCATGTGAATATTAAATAATAATGAACAGGCCTACTGGCCTGCAGAAAGGTTTTAAAATGAACTGTTCTCTCATAAAAACAAAGTGCATTTAGGTGAAGTGCATTTGAAATTGTTCTCTGTAGGACTAGAAAGAGCATTACTTCTCCAGTATAGGCAAGAGGGTTATCACTTCTGGGGATGGGGACTTCAGACAGATAACCATCTAGCTGTTGAGCAGTTGAGCTTGTCATCTACCTGACATTTGAGAAATATTTGAGAGAGTGTATTTAAAAAGGGCCAGGGCATAAATAAACATTTTTATCAAATCAAAGCAGAAATCTAGTAGCCTAAGAACAAAATAGCCAACGTATTATTATTATTATTTGAGGCACTTTCTTGCAGAATTTCACTGAACATATCAGACAACGAGGGTGCATGCGCCTCTTCTGGTGCAGAGACGAGTCTTTTTTTCTGCGCTCTGATCTGTCTCCTGCGCTTGGTGCTTCTCCATCTCCACGCGGGTTCTCCGCATCCAGCGCGGCCTGGATCATTTCCGCCGTGTTGTTTCGGTGATAAAACCGAAAATGCACTTTTGGGCCATTTTCGGCCGAAAATTTTCGGTGGGTGAATATTCGGTGCATCCCTATTAAAGCATGGAAGTGATAATATCCTGTTATGGAGCACTTGTCAGGATAGAAAGAAAAATGGATGGGGCAAAATACTGTCTGATTCTTGAGGAAAATCTGCTGCCTTCTGCCAGAAAGTTTACCTTCCAACATGACAATGACCCAAAGCACACAGCAAAACTGCACACACAATGATTGAAGGAGGAAACGGTGAATGTTATTGCATGGACTAGTCAGAGCCCAGACATAAACCCCATTAAAAATCTGAGGAATGACTTGAAGACTGCAGTCCAAAAATGGTGACCATCAAACTGAATTTGAGTTTGATGGTAAAGAAAAGTGGGCAAATATTGCCCACTGACGTAGTATTAAGTCTAGATGTGCAAAATTTGTAAGACTAAAGTTTGTACAGACTAAAGACTGTAATTAAAGCAAAAGGTGGTTTAACAGAATACTGACACCACAGGGATCCTTTTTCCAACTATTCAGTTTTTTTCTGACATATTGGTGTAGTATTTTTCACTTGGATGTTATAAGTTACACTGAGGAAATGCAGCTAGATAAAACAAAAATGCTGTCCATCTTCATTTCAGGCTACAAAGCAACAAAATGTGGTTATTTTAAAGGGGGTGATTCTTTTCTATACCCACTCTACAATCATTCTTCAATTATACCCATAAAACTTACTGTGAGAACAATATTAATTCCAAATGATAATACACTGATGTGCCAAAACATTACAACCACCTGTCTAAAATGAAGTTGGCCCTCCTTGTTCTGCTGAAACAGCACTGACCTGTCGAGTCATGTACTGTTCAAGACCCTTAAGAGTGTCCTGTGGTATCTGGCACGGGACATTAGCAGTAGATACTTCATGTCCTTAAGTTGCGAGGTTGAGCCACCATAGAATTGGACTGGTTTGGTCCAGCGCAAGCCGCAGGTGCAAAGTGGAGATCAGGACAACACTTGAACTCTTCATAACACTTCTTTAAACCACTCCTGAACAATGTGTGCACTGAACAATGTGTGCAATGTAGCAGGGTGCAATATCCTGGGTGGCAGTGGCTCAGTGGTTCATGTAGGTTGTCTACAAACCGGAAGGTTGGTGGTTTAATCCCTGGCTCCACCTGACCAAGTCCTTGAGCAAGACACCTAACCCCAGCTGCTCCCGACGAGCTGGATGGCACCTTGAATGGCTGACACCGCAGTCGGTGTATGAATGAGTGTGTGAATGGGTGAATGTGAGGCAAATTGTAAAGCGCTTTGGATGGCCATGTGGTCTGTTGAAAGCGCTATATAAATGCAGTCCATTTACCATTTACCATCCTGCTGAAAGAGGCCACTGCCATCATGGAATGCTATGGAATTGAACTTCTACCGGTGTGCGATTGAGAGCATCATGACCAGTTGCATCACAGTCTGGTATGGGAACTGCTCAGTGGCTGACCGCAAGGCGCTGCAGAGGGTGGTGAAAACTGCCCAACGCATCACAGGGACACCACTTCCTGCTCTTGAGGACATCCAGAGGAAACGCTGTCTACGACGAGCTCGCAGCATTCTCAAGGACTCCTCTCATCCTGACCATGGACTGTTTAACCTCTTCAGGAGCCTCCGGACAAAGACCACAAGATTCAGGAACAGCTTTTTCATTAAAGCTGTCTCCTTGCTGAACTCTGCCCTCTGACACCCCTCAACACCCCCCACTCCACACACACAGACTCCTCCCCCTCTTCAATACTACATCTGTCTGATTTATTTATTTATTTAACAAGCAAAAAACAGTAACTTGTTATTACTTGCACTACTGTCTGTTCATCCAGGAACACTGAATAATCCATTTGCACACTGAAATATTTTCTATGCACTTTACTGTCTATTGCAATAGTGTAATTATGTTCATATGTTCATAGTTCTGCCTATAGTGTACATACACTTTTACATAATCTATGTATCTATATAGTATGTTCATAGTACACCTATCTGTATATCATGCTAATAGTATTTAAAATCTGTAAATTATGTGCATAATACTTATCAGTATAGTTATTGTACATATTATAGACCTTGTATATTCTGTACTTACTGCTTATTGCACTTCTGGTTAGATGCTAACTGCATTTGGTTGCCTTGTACCTACATGTGCAGTGACAAAGTTGAATCTAATCTAATGCTATGAAAAGTGCACCTGGTCTGCAATGAGGTTTAGGTAGATTGCATGTCTCAAATTGCCACCACATGAACATTGCCCAGAGCATCACAGTCCCTCAACCAGCTTTGTCATCTTCCTGCAGTGTATCCTGGTCCAATTACATCCCAAAGTAAATGTGATGCAAAAGAAAACTTTCTTACACTGCTCCAAGGTCAAGTTATGTTGTTTGTGTGCGCATTCTATTGGCTTTTGGGTGTATACAAGGGTCATCATCAAGGGACCTCTGGCCAGTCTGTCTCTACACAGGACCATCATTAAAATTGTTTGACACAGGGACCTTCTACCATCAAACTGTCACCAGTTTGTGGTGTGCACCTCCTCAGACCACTGTTGGCAAGTTCTCAAAAATGCTGCTCAGGAGCACCTCACAACCTTTGCTGTTCCACAACAATTCGGCCCTTGCCAGATCTCACTCAGATCTTTATTCCTGCCCATTTCTCCTCCACCTACACATTGACTGAATGAACTGATTGTTCATTTACCATAGAAATTACCTAGACCTTCACGTGCCCTTGTGAGAAGATGATTAACAATATTAATTTCACCTATGAGTTTGGCTCACCAGTATATGCAATTATATATATATATAAAAAAAAAAACACTGGTTAACACTTTATTTACAGTGTACTTTAGTATACGTGTTACATGTACCTACTACAGTAATTAAACTAGTCATGATTACAACCGAATAACCCGAAACCAAATTCTAATCCTAACCCTATACACCGTAGTCAGGTCAGATGGCATGTTAAATTTAACGCAGATCTTTACATTGACACAAACAGTACAAAAGATTCCAGATCACACAATTTTACCAAATGATAAATTTCAAAACTGTTTTATGGAGTTCTTGTCTACTATTTATTATTTTTTTGTTCCTGAAACACATTTTATCAGCTGAACAATTGTTCAACAACAGTAGAATCTATATAATACACTGTGCTTCTCTCCCTCACAACCGTGTTTTCATTCCTGTTCAAAATTAAATATGCCGCTACCCTGACTAAGGTCTATAGTACATGTTTTTAATTAATATTTATCATTACCTATTGGTATATTTACACTAACAATCACACCTTAAAATAAAGTGTAACTGAACATTATGATACTTACATTTTGTAAGCGTGGACACAATCTGTGAGCTAAGATGGAGTGTTTCAGTCAATTAAAACATTTTTATTTATTTATTTTTTACAAAAGCTTTATGGCAGAAACTAATTGGACTAATGCACTAAAACTGTATAATAAAGAGATTCAAAGATTCTAACCAGAGTGCGGTATTCCAAATCCTCTCTCAGCAAACGGTTATCATTTAAGGTGTATTTGGCTTTGCCAGTCACTGCATCCACAGGCCCTTTATCCACTTGGTGTTTAATTGCTCTGAAGAGCATGTACAGAGGCTCACCAGCTGAGTGCTAAACACAGGAAGCAGAAATATAATCATTTACACAATACAACATGGGTGATCTACTCAAAAACACACATACACGGCCTCTGTGTTAAACTATTCTTCGGTCTTAATTAAGACATCCTCATGTTTTAAGAGGGTAATTACATTCCTGGACAAATGTTTTATACTGTTAACCACCTAATCACATTTTTCAGAACTGAATTTTATTTATTTATTTATTTTTTTTCATACAACAATCCTACCAATTTTTATACACACCCTTAAGAAAGCATAGAGGCAGATGGATATCCAGTTTGTCAGGAGCTTTTCAACTACCGTCTCTGTTCTGAGAAGACAATTAAAGCCTCAGTCATACAGACACTTGAGAATAATGAATATTAAATTGGTACTTCTAATGTCAGCTACTGCAACATCCATACCTCCGGAGCATGAGTTTTGGGTTCTTGGCGATATACTGTTCCACCAGATCGTTCAACAGTGTTTTGAGTATGTCAGTAAAGTACTCTAGTTTACTGTGAAGAGCCACAGTGAGCAAAGAAGCCACATATCCTCTATCTCTAGGCGAAAATGTCCTCTGGCTCTCCAGAGTGTGGATAAACTGTAGGAAAGAAACATGAGAGAATTAATATCAGAAGATGGTGAGAGTTATCATTTAGTGTAATTATTCACAGACACAACTTTCATAAAAAGTGCAAACATTTCCTAATGCTCAAAGGTCTTGTTTAATATTGTACACTAAGTATTCAGAAGCTATAAAGTTTATTTACATGCTTTCCCAAAAAAAAAAAAAAAAAAGTACAAATAAGTACAGATTATTAATAATAACAGAAGTGTTTCACATGGACAGCAGGATGGATTTTATATATATAGTCAAATTATATTTATTATTTATTTATCTTACTACATAAGTGTGAAGACATTCTTAATTTTCCCTCTGTCTAAAAATGATGAAAAAACTAACAAAGTTTTAAAGTGGTTAAGCAAAAACAAACTGGTATACACGGAGTTTAAAGTGCTCATCTTTGAGCGTTTGGACAACAGTGAGGAAAAGGGGATTTTAGCTACCTTTGTGAGGAAGAGTTTGCTGTTTAGGAGATTAGATAACTGAATGAGTCCTTGCTCCACCGTGGCCCGTCGACACTCCTGCACATCCAGGTCTCTGCGAAGTGGTGACTCACGGTGCCCAGGGAAAAAGATGCGTTCAGCATACATGCGGTACTCCAAGAAAGGAATCCCTGATCCAACCAGATCACTTGTCATATCCATCATTTCAGTCATCAAATCTGTGGAGGTTTAAGAGTCAACTGGATGATTATTAAGAGGAACGATTTGAGAAACATAACTGATGGCTGAAACACGGCACTGGGTAATTTTCGATTTGTTAAATCATTTTAAGAAGCTTTATTGAACATTTCAAATTAATTCAGCTTTTCAGAATCTAAGTGGATAAGTGGACCTTATTTTGACCAACAGGTCCAAATGGTATCATTTTATTTACTTTTTATTTACCACTATGAATGAATGATGGAATAAATTTTGGCCTCGCTCACAGCTTTTCTTAGACTTAAAGGGTTAGTTCCACAAAAAATTAAATTATCATTTACTCACCCTTATTGTCATTTGAAATACAGTAAACAGCAGCACAAATGTCGAATTCAATGGAAAGACAAAAATTATGTCAATCAACTGAACGTCAGTTATCTTCATTTGTGTTTCCGAAGATGAACAAGGTGAAGGTTGAAGGTTTTAAATGTTTGGAATGGCATTAGGATAAATAAATGATGAATTTACCCAGAATTTTCATTTCTGGGAAAACCATCCATTTAAAATCATTAAAATCTATCCTTTGATCTCTCTCTTACCTGTAAACTCTTTTTTGCAACGGTCTCTCACACTGGTCTCTAGATTCTCCAACTGGATCTGAACCTTCTTATAATCTCTCAGAGCCTGTTTACTCTTTCTCCTAAATGGAAGAGATTTGAGGGCACACAATATCAATTAAGTTCATCGACCAATCTGTAAATGTTTTAATATTGATTTATTGCATTATTCATTGGTAGCAGGTAAGCATTCCAAAAAAAATGGGCATTCTATGTTTTCCAATTTATGATGGGCAATATCCATTAACACTGGTAAAATGCCAATCTAATCCAAATATGTTCAGAAAAAGCTATATTCTTCAAAGGATACTAACTTTTTCACTGCACTATATTCACTGTACATTCTCTCACATTACATATTACATACACACCTGTATATAAAAACGATGATAAGTACAATAAGAGCAACAAGAGAAGCAACCGTTCCAACACCAATCTGTGCCACCAGTGGAAAGATAGAGTGACTAGGAGAATCATACTGCACTCGTCCCAGTGAAAAGTTCAAGTTTCCCATATGTACCTGGAAACAGACAGACACGCTATTACACACCCCGTTCATGCAATACAATATCTGCCACAAAAAAAATGCTAATTACAGCCACTTCATAATAGAAGATGTAAGTGAAATTTAAAGCTCAGTTTGTGAGGGTGTTGGCTTCGTCCTTACTATAAATTCTGGAAAGGCCTCAGCTCCCTCTCGCTTGCGTCCATGCCTTAGGGAAAGTGGGGGCTGCTGGGATGGTGGCTCACAATAAAGGTGATTATGTGTCAAAGTTTTAACAGTACAAACTCCTTCACCAATCAGTGCTACTACTTCCTCTTTAAAGATGGCCAAGTCTAAATTCACACCCTGTAGAAAGAAATGAAAAGTGGTCCAAGAAAAAGTTAAAAGCAGCAGCATAAAATTAAGTTCTTAAACTTGACAAGTAAAATAAATAAATGGATAGATTTTAAAAAGTCCCACTAACCTCCACTGATATAACTGATCCAGGTTTGTAACGATATGGTTTTGTGGGATCAGGACGGTTCAGTGGGTGCAGGACTGGGTTTGGTTCATAGATGAAAGGTGATTGGCTGACAGATTTAAAGTCAAAGCGCAAGTTATCCAACAGAAACTCAACCAGCATATGGCCACCAACTACCTTAGCATCTACACCAGGAGTCCGACACAGCAACAGAGAAGAGGTTTTCACTTCGCAATCCTCCTCAAACTACAGAGAAAATGAAAACAAGATAACACTGTGTAAGTGAATAAAAGTCTTCTAAGTATTTAACACAAAATGATGCATAACTATGGAGACTGTTCAACAAAAACTTTAATCTAATAATGTAATAAAACTGTTTTATTTATTTTTTTGATCAATCTTAAAGCCATTGTGAATCAAGACTATTATAATTCAACAAGAATATTATATTTTTTTCTGTATCTCATTCTGAATAAATGCCGGATAAAAGAATAAATGATTGATAGTCAATCAGAACCATAAATATAACAATCGGCAATCAATGCACTTGCCATAGTTATATCAGATATGAAATTAGATAGTATATACATGGTGTTTAAATAAAGATTAATAGTTCATTCATACTGTATAATCCAATGAATAATCTTCTCTCAATCAATTGTTTATGTGAGTTTATGAATGAATCAGTGGGCAAACATTTCTAAATTGAGAAGATGGGCTTCAAATTTTGGGGTACAGGTGTTGGAATGGTATATTAATCTGTGAATATACTTTAGAAACAGAGTACAAAACTGGGGACACAATAAATTAAGTGTATATGTTTGTTAGGTAAGGTTAAAATGAAAAAAAAAAAAAAACAATACCTGTATGATAGAACAGTCTTCTGTACAGTCTGTTTCCTGCATGTCCACATCTGTTACACTCCTTTTTCTCCTTCGTCTGCGTCTCCTCAAGGGGTTAATGGAGTGAGGGAGGATCACTGTCACTTGCATCTTTGGCTTTTGGACCACATCCAAGTGCTGGCCGAAAACGCTAATTACACGCCCTCCACTGTATAAATGTGTAAATGAAGGAATGTTAAAGATAGTTTTTTTTAAAGTGAAATTTCTAAAAGAAAAGTTCATAAATACAGCCTTGCTCTAATGCAGGTACGAATCAGCAATTGATGAATAAAATTAACTCCCAAAAAAGTCCCTATCATAATTTTTTTTTTCTTGTTCAGTAAGCTGTTGCACTCTGACATTCACGCTGACTTTAAGCATGACTACAGTACACTACAATCTTAGATCCAACAAAAATCCCATTTAATAATTTCTAGGTACAGGCCTATAGACAGATATAAATTTCTAGTACATGTCTAGTCCCATACAATAATCAAAAAATGTCTAAAAAACTTTTCTGTCAGCATTTGACTGAATCTTAATGATGTTTACTCCATATTTTAAAAACATATATACGTTTGCTTCTCTGTGCGTCTGCTGTTTCTCATTTCCCACCTGGTTCTAACCTGTACTCTTAAACACAATAATTAAAACTCTTATTTTCAACACTTCATGTTCACTTTAAGATCTTTGGTGTATTATTTGTCAATTTAAATTACTTTGGATAAAAGTGCCTGATAAAGAAACAAATGTAAATGAAATAAAGGCAGGTAAACTGAAACACACACCCGACAAAGCTCTTAGAGGGTTTGGCTTGTGTAATGTTGGGGTCAGGGGTATAGAAATAGCCATTGCCATGGAGATGTCGCTCAGCGTTTCCATACCGCACAGTCACTCTGTGTTCTCCTGTCCTGTTACTAGCACCAGTCAGACACTTGATAGTTTCCTCCTGAACACTTGCTATTCTACAAAGGGGAAAAAAGGGCATAAAAGAACTTTTTATTCACAGACAATCCTCATATTACACCAATCTACAGGATATGTATTTTCCACAGTGATATGTAGTACTTACAATGAACAAGGCACATTCCCTAGTAGGACACTAATATCAGTAACACGACCGGTCAAAAGTTTTCTGCCTGTGATTGTCAGAGTTGTTCCTCCTGCCTTTGGTCCTCTCTGAGGAGAAACTTCTATCAGCTTCGGGTCCTTCAAGGATGCAAGGTTGAGAGATACAATCAGAAGAAATTCTGCATTCAAGAACTAAATAATCACAGTTTGTTCTTCTGCAAACTTCAAGCCAGAAGGAATTCCACAACAACCATTTTCAAATACCAACAAGGTGCCAACATGTTCTTAATAATCAGATGAAAAACAGGAACTGGAGGGATAGGGGATGTATATGTGTGTGGGGGAGGGGGGGTTTACAACATGACGTGAGTCATTCAAAATGTATTAGAATGTGGTGCAACCTTAGAGCCACGCTTTTATGTCGCGTCAAAGAACAATATAGTCATGTTTTGTATAGAGTGTATCATAACACACTGAAATTGAATATTAACTATATTGTCTTCACCTTTATCCCACAGAACTACTTTAGCTTCAAAAGTCTCATCTTTTACACAGAGGGGCAAGTGATTTAACTACAAAATAACTATTCATATTATACATATGGGCAGACACAAAAGCACAATACAAAAATTGGATTCAAGTAGTCCATACAACACATGCACTATAACTTTAAACAAGTTATAAGGAACACTTTTATGATATATTTGGGTGCAGTGGACAGATTATTCCCCTTCTGTGTCCCATGTAGGTCAAGACAATATATATATATATATTTTGTTTTTGGAAAGACAAAAAAAAAAAGGTAAAAAACTTTTTATAATAATATTGCTAATTATTAGTAAATACAAGTTAACCTGGAAGCTGAATCTCTGACTGGACAGGCCGAAGCCTCCACCAGACACTTTCACAGAGATGTGACCAGATTTCTCCTCTCCACTTGCAGTAGTTGTACATAGAATTCTAAAAGAGAGAGAGTAAGCATAAACAAATGTGTAAAACACACAGAAACAAAGCAAATGGGCAAATACTTCTTAAAATTATTTAATCAGTGAAATAAGTGAATTGCAAATACTTTATATTGTAAAGAACAATTCTTATTAGGTGCAGGACACGGTGGTTCTATAATATACTCCTTAAGTGTGCTATAGGCAGTGTTGGGGGCAATGCATTACAAGTAACGCGAGTTATGTAAACAGAATACTTCTTTCAAGTAACTATTAAAGTAACGCATTACTTTCCTTCAGCCCGAGGTTTATTCATTACCCATTTTTGGTGTGAAAGGGGTTTCACATTTGCTATAAATAGTACTTCTTATATTAAAAACAATTAAGCCCTGCTCATAATTAAAAAGAAATGCAAAAGTAACGTAACGCATTTCTTTCCATAAAAAGTAACTAAGTAACGTAATTAGTTACTTTTTTAGGGAGTAACGCAATATTGCAATGTATTATTTTTAAAAGTAACTTTCCCCAACACTGGCTTTAGGTACAAGTTGAGGCATTTACATCTAAACCTGCAGGCATCTAGTCAATGACAGTATTTAAACTAGTTTGCATACTATATGCATGGGCACATATAAGTATCAATGTACTGTACATACGTGTAAATGTGAGTGTAGATGTGTATGTGTTTACATATGAATGTATTCAGATATATAATATCTGATATGCATTTAATGGAAGTGTAATGTTATTTGAGAAGAAGTGTAAAAAAAAAAAATAGTTTGCACACAATTTTTTGTTGTTGCACACAATTGGTTTGTGGTTTGTTTAGTTCAATTTGCTAATTAAGAAATTGTAAACGTCATAAGGGGCGGTAAATCGAATGGCAGAACGCCGGAAGAAGGGAAGTGGGTCAGACATAATTTTTTGACCACTTCATATGTTTTGTTTGTAGAATTCTTTTCTTTGGAACAAATTTAGTTTGGTATAATTTGTATCTTAATTTTAATGCGTTTTTTTGTTGGTCGTTTACTTGTCTAAATAAATGAAAAAGAAGAAAAGGCAAATGATTCTCTAAATGAAGTGCGTTCAGAACGAGGCCCGCTACCATGCTTTCACGGCCAAAACAAAGGCCGAAACAGTATGAATATTTACCTGGAGGATATTTCATATAGATGTGGTATAACAGTGCAGGGCACACCCGCAACAGTCACAGACTGAAGGATATCCTGAGCTTTCTGTCCCAAGTTAGACCCAGAAACAGTTAAAGTAATGCCTCCTTCCACTAACCCTGACAAAGGCTCCACCTATGGACAGAAAACCAGTCTTTAGGCATTGTTTTTTTTATATATGATGGTACAGATTTACATTTACACCTACATATTTGGAAGAGGATTTTATCCAAGGTGACTTACATTACTTTCAAGTTATACATTTAATCTGTTCAAGCATTCCCTGGGAATCGAAACCACAACCCTGGCATTGAAAACACTCTACTAACCTTAATTTAAAGATATCTACTGTACAACTAATTTGGAATGACTGATTCATTTTCATATGTAATTATTCATTTAAATGAAGTATTTCTTATATTTATGAATATAATGTAATTGGAAGGTACTGAATGGTACAGTATTATGTATTGTGAGTCATACAAACAGACATATGCACAGACAACAGGCTCCACTCCACCTTAGACTGTGTGTTAACTGTAGGGTCAGAATGTTTCTTAGAGAGTGAGTCAGGAGGGAAAAGAAAACAATAGAGGTCCCATTTATACCCAGGGTTTGGATGTGTTTCAGTCAATCCGATCATAAGCAGTATGCTAAAGCAAAATTTATTTTAGATTTGTGCATTAAAGAGTCTTAAAAAGTTACAAACTCCATATGCACTAAAGATTCTGCATTTAGTCATGTTTGAGACTGTTTAACAAACCAAATGAATGAGAGGAGCAGGACAGGTCATTTCGATGTGTTGGGAACAGGACTCTCTGTAAACACAACTGGCTCCACACCACACACAGTTGTACTTCTGATCTGCAGTATGACAGCGGCTACAGTCCAAGTGCCCAACTGAACAGTTATATAACGTCACTGAAATGGACAAAGAATATCGGTTAGAACATAGTTACAATACAGACAAAATAGACTTCAAATTCATACATAAGAGTGAGATTCAGAAACTACATTTTCAAAGAATTGTTTTACTTGGCATTCTAAAAACACAAACAGATTATCCGGCCAAAGGCACAAAGACTACACTTTCCACAAATGAGTGTTAAACTGGTCAGAGGGGAGACATTAATCGAGAAAATAAAGGCCTTTTTTATGTTCCATTATCTTTTCATATTTATACTTAATTAATGACTATTGCTACTAAACCATATAAAATCATACGTTATAAAGTTTTAAAAAATATATTTGTTTTAATTGAAAGTGCCAGGACCCTATATATATATACATCTATATCTATATATATATATATATATATATATATATATATATATATATATATATATATATATGTATTGAATGGGCTCATAAGACAATAAAAAATTATATACGTCTGTGTTTTTTGCACAAACACAGCTCATCATGAGCATCAACAAATTATACTCACCATAAAGGTCAGTGCTGTCAATATGAAAAGTGTCTTTTCTCTTCACATACACCATGGCATTATAGTCTCTAACTGGGTCTGCATAAAAATACTACAGAAAAGAAATTTTGAGTATCAATGATATTTGCAAACTGCAGTCTTTCCTCACAGAACACACATGCATTTAAAACTACTACATAGTTGTTGTTTTCTTCTTTAATTATTGTTGTGGGCTTTTGCCTTTACTTAGACAGCACTATAGAGAAGTAACCAGAAACTAAAGTAAATAACAGGGAGACGAGACACATTTTGGAGCATGTGCATGCCTGGCTACACCTCTATATAGTAAATATTAGAGCAGTGCTTCTCAAACCTGTCCTAGGGACCCCCACCACTGCACATTTTGGATGTCTTCCTCATCAGTCACACACAATTCAAAGTGACATCTAGAAAACGTCATTTCAAAATGCTCTTCGTACACACCAGCATTTGAGTATTTCCAAAATTTCTCATCCACACTGAAACATCAGAAAACACTCAAATCATCTTAGATAAAAAAAAAACGTAATAAATGCTCACTGAGATGATTACTGGGAGACCAGACATAATAAAGTTCTCACACTTTTCTTCCATCAAAACATTGGTAACACTTAACTTAAAGCCTTATAATGCATTTTAAAAGTAGTTTTAATGCATTACTAATGCCTCGTAATGCACCTTATAATGCAATGTATAATCTCATAATTAATAATTGTAACCCCAGTTCTAATACATTATAATACTTATAGTAGGTATTCACCTTTAGAAGGTATATTGAATTAAAACAAATGAAAAACAAATACTACAATGCATTTTAAGTGTGGTTACAAATGCATTTTATGTTTGGTTACAATTATTTCAGAAAAATTATAATCCTTTACAACGAACATTATGAATACCATTATAACGTAAATTAAAATGTTAAATGATGAATGATTGTCTTTTTAGGGTGAGTTGATTATAGGAATTATGTGTATATTGTTATTAATGGATCCATTTCATTTAATTTCATTTCATTTCATAATGCATTATACATGAAGGCATTATGTAGAGTGCTACCATAACATCTCACCACTTTCTGCATCCATGTCACACTTATTCGGCATTTCATGCATGACTGATAAAAAATGCAATTGCCCTCATTTTTTTGCCACAGGACGGCAATCACAAGTAAATTTTCTGTCATCTTTGCAGAAACTGAATATGAAGACTGTACACAGTAACATATATATACACATGCTATATATATATATATATATATATAGCAACACTGTGAAAGAAAACAGCATGTGACAGGCACATATCATACAATATGTGTAACATGGCTAAACATACAGTTTTCAGATATCTCAGTTTTCACAGTCCATATTATAACGTGAAAACTTCAAATGTATCCACTTAGAAAAGTGTCTTTAAAAATCTTGCAGGCCAAAAATGCCTTTTTAGTGTGAACGAAAGTCCAAAATGTAGAGGGAAAAAAATGCATTTTCATTTTTTATCTGGATAAGTGTAGACATAACCCGAGTCTAGCAGTCTCTAATAATGAGACGATGAGCTAAATTAAGTGTGTTAGATTAGAGAGACATTCAAAATGTGCACTTTTTTTGTACTAGAATAGAGTATGTATTTTGTGTATTATAATATAAGGGCCTCATAACATGCTTACATAATACTCACAAATCATGCTCTGAATTATGTTGTTGAGGTACCTGGTGAGCATGACAGGTGATGTCAAACTGCAAAGGGTTTGCCTCATTCAACGTCACATCTGCATCAACCACCACAGTTTGCCCCTCGATCACCATTACACACTCGTATGCCAGCTCTTTATCCTAGGCACAAGTGTGTTTCAATATCTTTTTTTTTTTTCTTTTTTTATAAATGGATATGTATATTTTTTTTAATTTAGAAAAAAGTGTGTGATTTGTGTTTATTTCTACCTGGTAGAGATGCAAGTTGCGGGCCAGCAGAGAGATTTTTCTCTGAGTTAGGACAGGGAGCAGAGAGGATCCTTGAATCTTCTCCACACATGGGCAGGCAGATGCCCCCCAATTGACAAAGGTGCCTTCATCAGCCTGATTAAAAAAAAAAAAACAGTTCAATTATGTTACCACACACAAACATGTATGAGAGTGAATGTTATTGTGTCGCATCATCCAGTGAAAAGGACAAGGAGAAAGGGATTTAAGGGATAAAAGATTTACACAACCAAAAAAAAAAAAATGTAAGCAATAAAATAAATTCGAATACATTTTAAAACTAAATTCAGAATTTTTTACTGGGTTATAATTTGAGTTGCCATTAGATTAATGCAAGTGACCAAATGACGAAATGTGTATTATCGGAATCAGTTTAATCATTTAATTTAAATATTTACTCCTAACGTTCAACTACATGTTAAAAAACAAAAAAATTGACCATCTTTTCTGTTGTTGTAGAATAAAACACTGAATTAATGCTTTACCTTGCTGAAATAAAATGCTTTAAAATTAAACAAATACTTTACAAACCTTAAATGTTAACAACTTAAACTAATATAAAAACATATATATAGTAAACGGTCATTATTAGCAGAAATAACAATGACTTCTAAAGTAAAAAACCTACATTTACAAATGACTACATTTAGCTATTATGTAACCTTAAATACTACACTCATTGTAATCAGTAATTTTAAGTCCTCACAACTCTTCCACTTTGGTATCCACTTTATTAACCACAAAAATTGGCATAACCATTTCACATTGCTAATCGAACGCTTCTGAGCAGCAATCTCCCGTTTCATTAGCTGTAAAAACAATTCATAATGCTTCTTGATGCTTCTCCAGACATATTCATCATTATATTAGTATACTGTAATGTAATTACTATACTGTATACCTTGTACTTGGTATTATACAAGTGTAAATCAAATAAATATGAGAGTATTCACAGGAGTTTTTAAATATTTTTTTTATTCCAAACTAAGAAAGTACATTGCAAATAAGAGAGAAAAACATACTCTTCTTTGTTTAGTTTTTTAGTTATGACTTTCTATCAGTTCTAGATGTTTGGACTCACCTGTAAATCTGCGGAGTCATACTGGTAATCAGCATCCATGTCTGCACTTCGCAAATGGAGGTATACTGGGGGATCACTGTCTGAATCTCCATCCCCTGATAAGACTGTAGCAGCAGAAAATGTTGTGTTGTCATTCTCTACCTGATCCACCTCCTCAGTTTCCTCTGGAGCCAAATGAGCATCTTGACGGTCAGTAATTAACCTATTCTCTGAAGGCACGGCAGGTGACACTCTCTCAGACATAGACAAAAAGTCACTGGTTTCAGAATCAGACCCGTGTGGTTCTGGATTTGAAGGCAAAACTGTAGTTTGGGTTTCATTTATCAAATTTTGAGGGGTGCTGGTAAGCAAGCTATTGTATGTGGCTGGGTCCATTACTGGTGGCAATTTGGTTTCAGCCAGTGATATCCTTTGCTCCTCAGCAGCGTCGATGACTGATGGCAACTCAGTTTTTACAACCGCTGCCAAACTTGCAAGAGTAACCACATCAGTGTCTGTCTCCCTCAGAGCCACTGATTCAGTATCTGTAACAAGAAGCTCTTTTTCTGAGAGGATCTCATCTAGCAGAGAGAGTGTGGAAGCTGGCTGTACTGTGGTCTCAGCTGTGGAAGAGGGGAGAAAGGCACTTGTAGATGCAGCAGACGGCTTAAAAGTGGAAGAAATCTTAGTTATTGATGCTGGTTTCACGGGTGCAGAAGAGGTTAATGATTCCAGTACAGTAGTTATAGTTTCAGTTATTGCAGCGGCAGTAGTCGAAGGTTTAGTATGAGCCATGGTTTCAGGGATTTTGTGTGTTGTGACTGGTGAGGTTGTGAATGCAGCTCCAGAGGCTTTGGTTGCAGGAGGTAGGGTGGGCAGAGATTTCCACTAGTGAGAAGTGCAGGGAAAACCAAGAGAGGCACAATAGTACAATTAAATAAAGATAGATGGTTATAGGAAGCATTACAAATTGATACTCAGGTAAAAAAAAAAAAATCATTACACTGCAAAAACGGTTTATAGTTATGATTTATTTTGATTTATGAAACATGGTTTTGAATTCTCAAGCTGTGATATTCCAAACAGAATGCTGCTGCAAACGTGGACCACTTACAATTATGTTTGCAGTGCATGTTAGCCTTACCATGCTTACCATACCATTTGTGTTTTATTCTTTTAAAAGTATAATGAACAAATTACAGGAATTACTCATAATTTTGATAATTGAACATTTTAGTCAATTACATTTTCAATTTCCCAAAACATTACAAATTACTATGAGTAAATTATAAAAGACATGACAAAATATAGGCAGCTTGTTTTTCTATCCAAAATATAGGCAGCTAGCTGCAGATCGTAAAACTCCAAATAAATATTAAATATTATCAAAAAAACAAATACTCAAATTCTCAAATATCTAAAAAAAAAAAAAATCTCAAATGTCAGACTGTTGTCTTATTGTATAGCAATATATTTGTCTGTCTATGAAGGTATTTTAAATTAGCAAGCACTTTGTGATGTAAAATGTGTGAGAAGGAAAAGATAAGACAGGTAGCATGCATAGCAATTAAGAATAACCTTATCCTTAAGAATATTTTGTGGATCTGCCTCCTGGTTCTTTGAATAAACTGGTAAAATGCATTTTGTTTTACCAATTATTCACAGAATTCTGCAGAAAACACTGTTCTCATGTTTGAGACAGATAGTTTTCACAACACAACAAAACTAAAGCATAGAAAGAAGGCACTTCTGAGGATGTAATGACTTACATGTTCATTATAGATTATCAGTCCCTTATCGCACACAGCCTTGTGGGTACACATATGTTGGTTTACACACCAGTTGCATCCCCAGCGACTCTGCACACAACCATGGCAGCTGCAAAAGAAAAGGGCATCCAAACACATTACCTAGAGGTAGTGTGTGTATATAAATTATAAAACCAAGTTAATTACACTTCATTTTAAAACTTAATGACCATGCACTACTGGATTTCTTTTTTCTCGTGACAAAGAGGCTTTAATAAGTGTAGAATTCAGTTGTTTTGTGCCCAGAATATGTGCTGTTTTTGTAACTCACGGCATGCTTCCTGCAAGCTGTTTGACTGCTGTGCAATCATAAAAGGTGAATTCCTGAGAAGTCACAACAACATCATGGAACCGAAGAGAGAGCGTGACTGTAAAAAAATCTGATTCAGAAGGAAGAGAAGAAGATTAGCATGAAGAGATTCTTGTGATTGTTATACAGCCATGACTGTTTGGGCTTCTCACTTTCATCTTATCATTTGTGTCTCTCTGGTTCATCTTTAATGACACATATACTACCAGGCAAGTTTGAACTCGTTGGGATTTCATCTAGTAGATCTTGGTGGGTTTAAATGATTTCAGCTGAAAATATTTGTGGTGGTTTTTGAAATGGGATGGGAAGTGTCACCCTCACATTGTTCCATATTTTTATGACTTTTTGTTCTACTGTGCAACTCAAAACAAAACAAAAACACTTTTTTTTATTATTATCTTTTGTGAAGCAAGAAGTGCAAACTGGTTTGAAACAACACGAGGGTGAATACGTTCATTTGTAGGTAAACTATACCTTTATTACTAAATGTATAATGGAACATCAAGTAATGTAATTTATAAATTTCTCCCATTTGTCTTGAAGCATTCGATTCAGCTTCCCTATATAGGTGTGCAAATTCAAGCTTCTTCATATTTAAGGTTGCTTTTCTTCAAGCAATGTAATTAAATTTGTTTTAGCATCACCTTTTGCTGGATTGTATGGTTCATGAAACACTAAACCATTTTTATTTCTATTAGGTTTTTGATGTCTTATTGGCCAGGCCTCCTGTGTCAAAACTAATTTGTTAAACATACATTAACAAATGTGAAAATTAGCTAGCAATATTCTCACCTTGACCAGGTGACACAGATGGCAATGTATATACATGTGGAGAAGAGCAAGTGACACCACTCTCTGTGACCACAGCTAAACTTGACCTGTCCTGGAAGACACAAGAGTAATGCTCTCCTTGCTCCAGACTGGGAAGACCAGGGATGTATAAAGAGATCTAAAAGGAGCAAAAGAAATATAGAGAGAGGTGAAATAAGAGACAAAATCAATTTGGATTTTTAAGAACTGCAGAGTTGGTTATTGTTGTCTCTGTGCTCAATAATGGTCACTGTGAACTAAGCTTATATAAATATATGCATCTTGTATTTTTATCATGATGTAACGTGTACTACCGAATTAACTTTTTAAACAGGAACTTTTTTTTTAAATGTGTTAATATGTGAAACATACATTTCTCCTCTCCTCTCGGCTGATGTTGGATGGATTGAGAAACGTCACGCTCAGGCATTGTTGCTCTATATCAAAGCTCCAAAGCCACTGATCTTTCTGATCCCCACGCGCACACTCGCTACGAAGCCCACACCTGATGCACAAAGACACAATGTTCAAGTTCAAGTGACCAACTATTCAAAATAAAACATTCTGTACATGAGGTTCTTTTCAAATATGAACTTACTTCCCCTCCAGAACACACCAGCCACAATATGGATCATGAGCCAACAGGCAGGACTGACAATCCAAATACTTTTCACACTCTGCTACAGGCCTCTTCTCTAACTGTGTGAGCACAGTAATAAAAATGATAATAAATGAATAAAAACAGCAGGGAAATGCAAATATTTTCAAAATTATATACTACAGATAGATTTACCAAGTCTATTTGCCTTCACATTGAATAAATTATTTTGATTTGTTATAATAGCTCATATTATTACAGTTTTACTATAGTTTAATCAAGTAAATGCAGCATTAGTGAGAATAAAAAAACGTAATTATTCCAAATTTGACCTGTAAATTACACACACACACACACACACACACACTTAATTCCATTATACTGACCATTTTTGTTAATATATTACCAATATTACCTAATCAATTAGATTTCAATTTGTGATTTCTGATCAGAGAAGCAGCACATGTTTTTGTCGTAAGCACAGCTATGTTTGTCAGTACCCTTTTGAGTTTTGAGTTTTTAAATTCAGTTTTTTTACCTAAAGGTGTGCAAATTCAAGCTTCTTCATATGTTGCTTTTCTAATGTCTTAAAGCAATATCATTAAAATAGTTTTAGCATCAACATATGCTGTGCGATTACATATGCGAACATATGCGATTACCTTTAATTGCTCTGTGTGAGCCCAACACTATTTTCCTTATAGTCCCTGCACCAAACCAGCAAGACAGAAACCTATTCTTCTGCCTTCCTGTGTATCATTTTAATATATTTGCATGATTTATGAACTTGATCAGTCAAAAGCCTTATATTCAAGAATGGCAGCGATCACGGCCTGCTAATTCTTAAAGTCTGGATAATTTTGCAGCAACTGTTTGCATTAAAAACTTCACACTGCACTAGACTGCAAAACTGCACAAAACTTCAGAGATATATCAAAATGAAACTGAAATATCATGTAATGATACAGATATATCTTCTTTTGTGATCCACAGAAGACAGAAAGCCATACAAGTTCGGAACAACATGAGAGGGATGAGTAAATGATGACATAGTTCATTTTTGGGTGAACTACCCTTTTAATATTAAGGTTTTTGTTCAGTTTTGTTTACTTCAGGTTTCATTCTATTAATTATGCATGATTAATAAAGAACTACTTTGTCAACAAATAACAACATTGACACTCCAAGTTTCTCTTCAGTAATGTGGTAGTTACCATGTTACTTGTCAAGATGTAAAGATGGTTCTCTTGATGGTCAAGCCTGAGCTCTCTGCTTATTGGTGCACTGGGGTGGATGGAGATTACTGCATATTCTTCCACCTCACCCTTTGGCCCAAGATACACCTGGATAAAACACAAACAAGTGAAACATACAACACACCATGAGACAGCATATGGAACAGAGCTGAAAGAGAGCTGACCAGTTACTCCTGATATCACTACTCAGACCTCTTTTATCTCGTATCACATTTTGAAGTAGGTATTGCAAAGTGGTGGACTAAAACAGGTGTGTATTTTTTTGTTTTTTTTAGTGCTGTTTCTTTTTATTTTACTAAAAGACTACGCATTAAAATAGTCATATATCACCCTTATTTATTCATGTATATTTATTTTTATTTTGAAGCTTTCTTTTGTAGATAACATGGCATAGCAGGGGCCCAAATCTGGGCTGAAACAGATCACACATCCCATATTACATATCACATCCACTGCGAATTCATCATTTTCACCAAGCTGCACCAAACATATGCATGAAGAGATGGGTTAATTATATGCTAATGTTTTATGATAATTACATGATGGATAAAACCATAACAATGGATATACTGTACCATGCATTACTTTTACGCAATTATCCCACAAAGACTTTGCTTATTAAAACAGAGAGACACACTCCCACTAACTAATAATAAAGTTTTACATATCAACTATGGCAAAATTTATGCTTTCTATTTCTTTAGTTTAGGATTTAACTTTGGTTTTAATACCTTAAGCATACATAAATATAGACCACCTCTGTAACATTAGTAAAAGACTGCTTTAAGTTAACTGTGTCACATAATTCAGGTCTGTATATTGACATATACTTTAGGTTTACTGAAAAAGAGAACATGCATAAAATACTGATGATGACTATTGAAGCCTCAGGTTCTATGTTAATGAAATGGGAATTAAATGCACTTGTGAAGACCATTCATAATGATGCACTTAACATCAGATGGTGGGTTTCTCCTCAAAAATTTATTATTACTTAATAATTAAAGATAATCTCATATTTTCATGGGTTTCTCCTCCAAAATAACCAGCCTTATTTACAACCTAATGCAAATTCAACTGAAGTATGTTTGCCTCAGAAAAGAGAAGAGAAGAATAATGGAAGAACTGCATACAATTAAATGATTATAAAAGTTGACTATAAGTGTACACCTCACTCCTTGAAAGCGTTTCTATACCTTGTGTAAGTTTCCTTGGGAGTCTCCTAGAAAGGCAATAGTATGTTCCTCCCTTACACTCACAGCGACAGCAGTGAGACGGACAGTCGGACTGTCAAAAATTGGCTCAGCTTCCACAAGCACCCGGCTTGCCATTGGACTAGGGGTGTGATCAGAGCCACATGGGTAAGCATCCAAAGTGTTCTACAAAGAGAGACGAGTCAAAGATTAAAACAAAGCTTAACTCAATATGGTCTACAACATATAAATTTGACTGTCATGTACAATACATTTAAAGGTATAAAATCAACATAAAAATTATGTTTTGCACACTTCTACACAGTAATATAAAAGGAGTAAAGAATAGTTTATATCATCTCAAGCCTAAATAAAACTACACATAGCATTTCAAAAATCTTTTTTGTTGTTGCTGTTAAAATAAATTGAAACTTTTATTCAGCAACAATGTATAAAATCTATAAAAAATGTCAGTAAAGAAGATCGTTTGTATCATTTCAAACAAATGCTGTTATTTGAATTGTGTTCATCAAAAAAAAAAATTCCACTTTTCATTAAGCAGCAAAACCATAATTAATCAGCATATTAGAATTATTTTTCTTACTGATATTTTAAATAACTGTTAGGTACCCTTTCTGGACCAGTTTAGAATATTTAATTATGGCTACACAACTGGGGTGTTGGAATTTTGATGTCATCATAGAATGAAGCCTTGTTCAATTGTAGTTTTCCTTCCCCTAAAGAGGTCAACTGCTATGTTCAGGGGCACAGTGGTGAAGGATCTGATACTACAACCTCAGTAACCAACCAATATATCATTTCCAGTTACTGGATAATGTATGCTCTGTTTATACATGGTATTAAGATCTAGTGGTCAAAAGAGACACATTGCCATATTACACCCAATAGTAAAATGGATTTCCAGTGAACAGTTGTGATTGGGAAGGGTATGTTCTATCATTTTGAGACTGTGTTTCTCTAAAGAAAATGCTTTTAAGTTTGAAACAGTGGGACTTGGAAGCTTCACAACTGTTGTCTCAAGCAGTAAACTCACCGCTGGAAGATTGGCACAGTTTGATTTGACTTCATACTCGATGTATGCAACCTCCTGTCCATCTACACGACCCATTTCAGTGTAGCACAGATCTCTTGTAGCACTGATACGTTTATCCACTTGCTCAAGTGAAAACACACATACTGCGGACTCTTCGTTTGGCCGACTGGAAGAAGCGTAATGGCTCGAAAACACCCCCAAAAGGACCTCTTGTTCCAAAGCAGCTGTACTTTCTTTCCCCAAACCCTTATCTGACTTTGGGAGACCTACATGTAGAGCTTGTAGAAGGTTATAATTCTTTCCTCCAGCTGAACGACAGCTTAACGGAACTTCTACATATGAATAATACGCAATATCATCCAAACACATACGGGAAACATATGTGCGATATTCTCTCGATGGTGATTGTAAGTCCCTCCGATAGAACATGAAGTAGACATATGAGCGATGGGTAAATGATGTTACAAAATGGTGGTCATACTCAGAAAGCCTCCCAGCCACTGCTAACTTTGAAGTTTCTTCATATGAGAAAACAGGCTCCATAACTAAGTTTCGAGTAGATATTGGTGGTTGGCTGTTTGTGTAACCCCGCCCCACAAACAGCACTGGCTGTTGTTTCCCACGGCCTTTTGTGAGTGCCACAAGTCCTACTGTTGAGACATCGGGGTCATTAGCCGCCACATACTGCGTATCCACAGGCCTCTCTGCAGAGAAAAGCACTTTCCCCACTGAATCCAAACTTCGTTTCTGACATATTCCTTGATAAACACTTCCACAACTGATGAGCTCCTGACTATAAGGATCCACGAGTAGTAGCTTGTTGTGGTTATTGGTCCATTTTGCCTGTGGGCAGTTTGTGTCACTAATTGGGGGCAGGCAGTCACGGCTATCTATCACAGGCCCCGTCTCTTCCTCTGCCTCAAGCTGAAGGTCAAAAGAAAGCTGGTAAAGCCGATCACGAGCACCTAAATAGACCCGACCCAATTTAGGATCAGGATGCAAAGCCAGGTGCTCGAAGTAGGTGTCATTGCGCAAGAAAGTGGGGTGATGGCTGGAAGAAGCAGAGCTCTGGGTGACCATGCAACAACACAATATGGAGAAAAGAGAAGAGAACACACACACCATCCCAGGTGGCATGTCAACTAATCTGAGAGCAAAGAGAGAAAGAGGATAAAAGAGAAAGAAAAAAAAAGAGGAAAAAAAAATCAACAAAAACAGTGAAAACTACATCATAATAACAACCCCAATTATTTAATCATCAGTGTAAATATTGAAAATGTTATTAAAACAACATAAATCAAGAAATGATGCCACATATGTCATGTCACAGCATGTCACAATATAAAAATGACAAATTAACGTTTCATTTACTGTAATCAGAGAAAGAGCAAAACAGAGAGATTGTTGACAAAAGTTTCTTACCAGGGTTTGATCTGCAGGGCCGACGTGCATACACACAAAACACAATCAAATACACGTCCCCATCGGCTAAACCTATAACACAAACAGAAAGAGAGAGCATGGTTAAAAAAAAAAAAAAAAACCTGGTCCCACTTAATAAGTGTCCCTAATACCTGTGTACTTACATAGTAACTAGATGTGTACATAGTAGGTAACCACAGTGTAAGTACACATTGGAACATAGTATCTACAGCGCTAATGGTTATGTAACTACACGCATGTAACAAACCACTGAATGGTATTATTTTTATTTACTTTTATTTTACCAGTAAATAATCCCATTGAGATTCAGAATCTCTTTTTCAAGGGAATCCTGGCCAAGACGGCAGAATAATAGTTCCATTTTAAAAATACATATACAAACATTTTACAGAAAAATACATTTCGGCAATTTAAACATCATCTCAACATATTTGTGACGAGTGGGGCGGGGCTGAGGGACGTGGGAGCGAGGCCGGTGGAGTGATTGGAGATGAACTACACCTGTTCGACCCGCCGGTCTCGAGGCCCACGGAGGAGATGGAGCGACGACAGTGAAGGACGAGAGAGGACCAGGCCTGGGCTTTTAGTTGTGTTTTGGTTTTTATTTGAGCGCACCAGTCGTCCGTGAGGGGCTGGTGCTGTTTTGTGTTTATTTTGTATTATTAAAATGTTATTTGAGTGTCCGCCGGTTCCCGCCTCCTCCTTCCCGATGATTAGGAAGTTTCAATTAATTACAATATTCACCAGCAGCACTCAGTAACAGCACATGTGCATTTAGTACTCAAATAGTTCTTTATCCTCATTTTAAATTGTGTCATTGTCGGTAAATAGTCAAATTGTAGCTTATTCTGCAATTTATACCAGGAAAAAGGTGCAAAAACTTTAAAAGCACTTTCACCTAAGACAGTTCGCGTTCGTGGAATATCATACATGATTTGGCCATATGATCTAAGATTACACTTCCTGGTAGTGACTTTTGGAGTCAGAAGAGAACATAAGGAGGCAATTTACCAAGTATGGCCTTAAAAAGAAAAATATACCAGTGGTTCCAGCCTGCGATTGTGCAGAGATGGCCAACCAACACTCTCATACAAGTTGCAATGATGAGTACGAAAATTGGAATTAGTCACAAATCTTAGTGCTGCATGATATATTGAATCCAGCATTTTCAAAGAAGCTTTGTTTGCATGCATATATAAAATATCACCATAATCCAGCATTGACATAAATGTTGTTTGTATAAGTGTTTTTCTTGTACTAAAAGAGAAATATAATTTCATTATAATAGAAACCCAACTTTACTCTTAGTTTTTTTGTTAGACCCTCTATATGCTGTTTGAAAGACAAATTTTCTTCTAAAAGGAAACCAAGATATTTATAGACTGATACTCGTTCAATTACTTTCTCATCGAGTGTAGCAATTTGACTAGCATCTTCTGTTTTCCTTGATTTAGAAAAGCACATCATTTTAGTTTTATCAGAGTTTAGTACAAGTCTCAATTTCTGAAGATTCTTCTGAATAATTATAAAGGCAGATTGCAGATCCTCTATAGCACTTGTCAAGGCTGGAGCAGAACAATACAAAACAGTATCATCCGCATAAAAATGACATTTAGCATTTGTTACATTTTTACACAAGTCATTTATATAAATAGTAAATAAAATGGGACCCAAAATGGACCCCTGGGGAACACCATTTTGTATAAATAATGAGTTTGAGGACACACCATCAACATGAACACTTTGTGTTCTGCCACTCAAATAGTTGCCAAACCATTTGACAGCTTTTGGAGACATTCCAATATCCACCAATCTCTGAGACAGAACATAGTGGTCAACTGTGTCAAATGCATGTGTATGTGTAAATACAAATGTGTAACAGGACATTGGTAATAACACTTTTTTTGTAATGAAAGTACAAATGTATAACAGGACTAACAGCACTTTCTGGTAAAGAAAGTGTTACAGTTTATATTAGATTTATCATGTAATTACTCTTTTACACAGCTGCGGCCAGTAAATTAGGCTTTACAAATAAATTGTGGTTGGTGCCCAGAATGTTCACTTTATATTAAGTGGACAGTTACTGAGGAGTTACCATGTAAGTCCACTGATATTAGACATTTTAATCATGATAACTGATCTCTTGCTAATTTGTTTTTTCAAACAAGTTACCAGATTTGATGAAAATATCTGGATTAAGTTGTCTGAGATTACTCCGTGTTGATGTTCTCAAAACCACAATCAGTAATGCAGTGATTGGATAGTGGCAGGACAGCAACATAATGACATCATATAATTAAGATCAAGAAAACAGCTTAGCAAGCAAAATGACAAATAAAGTTCTAATACATAAAATGTGTAACAGTTTTTTTTTTAAATGATTTGTTATACGTGAGCGAATAAATTAAAGTTAATATCCATCTTAAGACATAACATACAGTTTAAATTAACTGTGCATCATAAAAGCAACTCTCCATGCTATTGAAATTCATCACCAGACTTGACTAATTCATTAAATGTAAATATGATTTCATTACATCAAAAACTTGAAAATATCTAATAAATTCCTTAAATACACTGTTTGCAGGACGTTTGAGAACATAAAATGTTGCCCTGAGTAATGTTTTCAATATAACTAGTATTAATTTCTCATTCTGCTGTTTGTTGTTTACTCAGTGTTTTGAAAAATACTGTCACATTTGAACAGAACTAAGCTTAACTGCTTTTTTATGCTGAAATATTTTCTCCAATCCCCATATAATTTGCAAAGACAGCAAGGCTTTTGACATTAACTTTTAAGTGAACTTAATAAATCCAAATCCTATAAGATGACTTGTTCTTTTATTTTGAAATACATTTTTAAAAAGTCAGAAAGCATTAAAAGAAATGAAGGGGGTTCCTATTCAGATTTTTCGAGTCGATCACCGATTGTTGATCACAGGAAACATTATCTGCCAATGCGATACCGATCTTTTTGAAGCCTTCTTTTTATCAAGTAGAGTTATTTATAGTGGTGGAAGGGAGGAATTTTCTAGAGATTTTTCAAAGAAAAAATAATTATCTCACCTACGTTTTTGATCATGCAGTGCATTTTTGTTTTTACAATGGGGCGATTGTTGCACAACAGCTTACACATAGCAAAGGCCTGATTTTGTGTGCTGTATGTGAGTGGGCCTTATGTGTGTGCGCTTTAAGTTCAGATGAGTACACATCTCTAGAAGAGGGTTGGTTGTGATTTCTCTTTTTTAACTTCAGTTAGTGTGTAATGTTGCGATTAGAACATAAAAAATGTCTGTAAAGTTACGAAGTTCATTCAATGCCAAGGGAGAAATTTTCTTTTAAAGAAATCATTGTTTAATGACTACAAAAAAGGCTGATACAACAAAAGCAGGGTTGCCAGGTTTTCACAACAAAATCCGCCCAATTGATACTCAATACTATCCCAATCGAGTTTTGGTGGGGGCTCCCCCAGTAAAAATCGCGTTCCAGCGGGTAAAATACATGTTTTATTTTGGTAGGGTTCACTTGGTAAAATTCACATTCCAATGGCTAAATATCACGTAATTGGAGACGCTTCAACCCACAGACATGAAAAACAACCCACGGCAACAGTGTTAAAGTAGCCCAATTCCACGTAAAATCTGCGGACTTGGCCACACTGACAATGAGCTTCTTCCCTGGTTTGTGACATCACTAACCCTGATGTTTACATGAATCCTACTGAAAAAAGCTGAAAAACCACCCCTTTAAACACTGGTAATACTTAAAAAGAAATTCAAATTATAAACTTTAGTAACGATGCGACCCACTGTGGGGATTTGAAGCCATTTGCCATTCACTCTAACTGTTTGTGAAATTACTTCTCTCAGAAAGTTTTCAAATTACTTTGTAAGTTAATTAATAAAGAAATATGAACCTCACCACTTCAGTGTTATAATAATTTTTACCAGTGGGCAGAGATTAAGACATCACTTTATATCACCTTTTTAGAGACCACCTCTCAAACTTCCCAAAACGATTATTAGCTGATAGAGATTGGTAGCCGATCAATCGGAGCACCCCTAAAAGAAAATATTTGTTTTACAACAAATACACACATTTGTTACCATCCTTTTATTTTTATGTGGGGAAGATCAAATGTTCTCAAGCTATTTCGGATAATGTGTTTTGACCATCTCTTTAAAAGTCTCATCTAAGCATTAATGGTTAAAATGCCCTCCAAAAGATGGTATTTCACTAGAATCTAGTGGTGATAATGATTTAATACTGATAAGAATTATAAAATCAGGATATTAATAAATCAAGTGCAACATTCTACAATTTTTTCTTAGTATTTTAAGGAAAATTCTGTGTTAAAAAAAATTACAATAATGCTCACAAAGATTAAGTTAAGTGGGCTTATAAATAACGTCTCCCTTGACTTCTATAAGCTAGTAAAAAATTAATAAATAATTATCGATTTTCAAATGTTGCACCTGTCAAACAATAGTCTATTTTGCCATCAATACTGTTGACGGTGTCCTTTATCAGTAAGCTTTATATTTATGCTTAACATGAAGGTGTAGGTGTGTAAAAAAAAGTTTAAATTGTTGTCGTGAAGACAAGAGCCTGGTCTGTCGGCGGCCTCCCTCTATGTCACCTACAGCAGCTGCAGCGCCCCAGGCAAGATTCTAGTGCCACGCAGCAGAAACACCATGCTCACGCCACACAGCCAGTGTGTCACCTGCACACACTGAAGCGCGCGTGACGCTCGCGGTAATTTCATCGTCTGCTGTCTCACTAAATAAGGACGTGAACACATGAACAACATCTCCAGAACTGCTCTGACAGTCACTTCATGAGCATTTGACCGTTTGATTTAAGTAAAACTAGCACATCACATACACAGAACTGTAAAGGTACGTCAACCCGTCAAAATAAAGTCCAGTGTCCTGACATTTTATCCTACCCGTCAGATTTTCTTACCCGGGTTTACTGCGCATGCGCACATCAATATCGCATCAATATAATTAAGCAAAAAAACTTTTTATCTGATTGCTCGATTAATCGATGGAATTTTTGGTAGAATACTCCATTACTAAAATATTCGATAGCTAGAGCCCTATATATATTATTAATAATAATACAACCTCCTACACTGCAAGTAAATCACACGCATATGCGACTAAATCTTCACTCTGGGTGAAAATTCTCAGATTTTACTCGCCAGTATATGAGTTGGAGGCTAAGAATAAGTTTAGCACTGATATATATTTTCACTCGCTGAACACCGACAGAGCTTCGCATTTTCACTCTCCTTAAAGCGATCTGTGCTATCTTAATGGATGTGCAACGTTATTCTTTGTTGTATTTTCCTGTCAAAATAAAAGCATTCCTTATGAAATTCTTCAGCTTTTAAGAACTGCCGGGTTTTCCGGTAGTGGGCGGAACTAATGCACAAATGGCAATCTCATTGGATGGCGCTCATCTATTATCGTACTTGTTTCAGCAAATCAATGAGTGAACAAACAAAACCTGATTAATATTCATGAATCCAGCAGCTCATTAATCCTTATTAATCCTTGGTGCATTTTATTAGCCTGGCCAGCCAGACTTACATCAAGATGTTTAGTCTGGAAACTCTCCATAGACGAGGCTTACTCCGAGGGGCGGGATAAACGACTGTCTCTCAAAATCCCTCTGCACGCAATAGGATAGCGCTACAACCAATCAGAGCAATGAAGAAACTCCGAACACATCTTCCTTTTTTAAAAATGACTTAAGTGCCGTTATTTGCTCTTTTCTTAAAGAGAAACTTTACTCCAAGTCCTCCAGAGTCGCGGCCAAAGCCGATTCAAAAGATCGTTGTTCGACAGCTGCAGCCGCCATTCTTTGTTTTCAAGTGGCAGTCGTCGCAACTCTCTGTCGTCATATGTTAAGCCCGCCCCACCTGCTCTATACACGACGTGATTGGCCTGACCCAATCTGGGTTTTTGCTGCTAGAAGGTGTATTGAGAGTTGCTAGACTGTACTCTAGGCTGCGAAATACATTTTGCTGCCGCTAGGGTGTGTCTAGATTTCTAGGCTAGCATTTTATAGTTCTTATTAGTAGAATTTGTGTCATTATTATCTTATCAGTATTTTTGTTAGGTTTTTCCCAATTTTTTATTTTAATTTTTTCTACAGAAACACTGAATAACCAAAAAAGCACCACCACAAGTCCAGTTAAAATGTTGAGTTAAAATGAATGATATCCATTCAAACATGGTCATCAAGTTTTAATTCTAAAGTTCTATCATTAAATAATACTTGATTATCATTTTATAATGCTTGACTGGCTGATGTTAAGAGTGTACTTTCCAATATTTAAAAAACGGTGCCATTTTACAAAAATCTATTACACACACACACACACACACACACACATACATACATACATATACATATATATATATATATATATATATATATATATACACACACACACTTATCAGTCTGGCAAGTAAAAAATTTACTAGCCAATGGCGATTCAATTGCCAAGGTGTCCATAAAGGGTTGTAATATTAATATATATTATCATTTATCATATAGCTCATACAACAAGTGAAAGAAAGGTATTGTTTACATTCAAGCTTATATTTTATGAGATTCAGTTGGCTATTTACAACAAAGTGTATATTGTTCTATCCTGTAATCATTGGTTTGCTTGTGTACATTTACTTGTACATTCACTTATTAGAAATAGCATAGTAAAACATTAATCATTAATGCCCTAAAATATTCTATTTTACCTGATGTTTTCAGAAAAAGCTTACGGTACAAATAGAATCTTTCCAGAATCTATATATGTATAAAATGGGCTTAAGTAAACACCATAATTTATATAACCAAGCCTGACATAACAAACCTAATAAAATCAGCATTTAATTAAATACTTTGCATATTTACACAAAAGGGAACTTTAAAAACGAGAACAAGAAATGGGGAACTGATCTGACCAATTGAAATTTAGTGTCAGAAAAAAACGATGCCACAATAATAAGACTATTCACACTGCAGAAAAATGTGGCCTAATTTATTTTTCATATTTTTTTCCATGATATTTCGAACAGCACAAAACACATGGAATCTGATCTTTTGGAATCTGATCTTTTGGATCTGGGCCACTTCCATATGCAATCCTAAACCCGATGTGTCAAATGTGTTGCAACTAAACCTCAGTCTGAACGGTCATATCAGAATTCATGCGACTTTTACATCAATCTAGATAGAAATTCATCATAATTCTGCGCTATCACTCCAATTTATACTCCAGTAGTTCTTTCATCACTCTCTGAATATGACAGACAGTTTACAGGTGTAAACACAAGCTAAACTTATGGGTTTAACTTTGTACCATAAAAATTTAAAAACTTTTTTGCTTATTCTTTCTCTTCTCACCTTCGTCCTCCTTATCGCCTGCTCACGAATTCGCTGGTTTCCACAGTATATCACTTAAATAAAACTTGTAAATGTTTACTTCAGTGGCCTCCATGTTTACTTCTGTATGACAGCATGTTTCATGCCATCTGGTTAACGTTCTTTTGTCCATGCGGTTCCGTTCAGGACCATCATTTGTTCACAATGGAACAGCCATACAAAAAAATCTGATCTCATCAATAAATTGTAATTGAGCACTAATGCTTACAGTGTGAAAATAGACTTACAGAGTGGCACAGCAGCCTCGTAAAAAAATTAAGTGCAATGACATACAGCCAAGTATGGTGACCCATACTCAGAATTCGTGCTCTGCATTTAACCCATCCAAAGTGCACAAACAGCAGTGAACACACACAAACCGTGAATACACACCCAGAGCAGTGGGCAGTCATTTATGCTGCAGCAACCGGGGAGCAGTTGGGGTTTCGGTGCCTTGCTCAAGGGCACCTCAGTCGTGGTATTGCCGGTCCGAGATTCGAACCCACAACACTAGGGTTAGGAGTCAAACTCTCTAACCACTAGGACACAACTTCCCGGTGGGCTGTAAAGGCTGTTAAAGGCTGTAAAAGGCTGTATACATCAAAGTCTTTAAAGATTCAATTCAATGTGCAATTGAATTGACGGTGAATGAACAGTCCACAAGGCTACTTTCAGCACAGTTATGCTCTAAGCTAGGAGTTTTGAAAACACAAAATGTCTAAACATGAGTATTCGGTCTTAAATCTTTTGGGAAACATCTGCTAGACTCTGCAAAGAGATATGAGGACAAGTATAATAGTTATATCTTTTCCTGTCAACATTCCTTAAAAGGTCAAAGTGAAATGGGGTTCACCCATATTTTACTTACTAATCTGATATATTCCAGACTGAAAAAATAAATACAACATGAGAAAAAAAAAACATACTACAAACTTAAATTTGACTGACCAAGCTTTGGAATAGCCAAAAGTGCCTTTGTAAAAAAAATTTTTTGGGACTGAAACTAACTCTTGTTTAAGAGGTATTAAAATGTATTAGAAAAGTAAAACAAAATACATACAGATTTTATGTTCACTCTAAGGAGAAAAAGAACACAACACATGGGAAAGAGAACAGCCCAGTCTTCTAATACTAAGAGCAACTCAAACTCAAATTATTTGATCCTCTGGCCAAAAACATGTACACACTTGCCCAACACACCTCTAGGATGACATACACGTTCAAGTCCTTAAAGGGGTCATATGATACAATTTAAATTTTTCCTTTCTCTTTGGAGTGTTACAAGCTCTTGGTGCATAAAGAAGATGTGTAAAGTTGCAAAGACTAAAGTCTCAAATCCAAAGAGATATTCTTTATCAATGTTAAGACTCTGCCATGCCCACTCTAAAATGGCTTGTTCAAACATGCTTCCACATGTCTACGTCACTATCAGGAAGTATTTGCATAATGCCGCCCAAAATGTTCATGCAAAGAAAAAAGGCGTGGTTTCAGTAACCAAAGTAGATGCCTTTAGGAATCTTTACGATTACTTACAACAGAACAGCAATGCAGAACAGCAAAGTTTCGTGAACTAGGAGAAGTAATTCTGGGTTTGCTATGACAATCTGGCGCTCATGAATCAGCTACTTAGGGCTGGGTACCGAACTTCGATGCCTTTATGGTATCGAACGAAAAACTTCGATACTATGAGTATCGAAAAATTATTTATCTTTCGGTGCCAAAAGCCAAGCGGCATTTTTTTTTTTTTTTTGTCAAGTGGCTGTGTCTGTGTTAGCTTGTAGCATACGTGGATGTAAGGACCTAAATTCGCCGTGATTGGCTGTCCACCACCACGTGACGGGGACGATTTCTGAAGATATTTGCAGTCACACAACACAAGTGTAGTTGTTTTCGTTTCCGTTTTACAATGCCAAAGAGGTCTAAAGAGTATTGCAACCAAAGCCAGAGTTACGGTTTAACTGGTTACCGTGTTATCTGGTGACCAACTTCCTGGTTTAGGTCACCGCTGCAGATGTGCTGGAACGAGGGCAGCAGATTCGGTGATTCTGAAAGCACCAACTGACGTGATATTAAGTGTCTAATAAACACAGACATGCTCATTGCATGACTCTTATATTCATTTAAAGGATATGATCGCCCGTTTCGCGGCTGAAGTAAGTAGGATAAACAAAAAAAATAAAAATAAAGTATGTCTGTGTTCGCGCGGGTTTCGAACAGGCGCTAAAAGACGGCGCGCCGCGAGACAACAGTCACGAACCACCGAGCTACTGATCTACACCGAATCAGCTCTAGGTCTCTGGATTCAAGACAGGACTCTCGGCGTCACATCGTGCAGCTGCTGAATCAAGGAAATGTGACCGTGTTAACTTGTGACCTGTGTTTACCTATAATGAAAATAAACAATAGCAAAACGATGACTACATTTTATGGTTCATGATGTTAAAGAACATTTCATGACTTCTCAGACAACTGTACATTTGTGGCTACTGTGGGTTAATAATAAACTAAAGAAAATGTACCATGTTTTTACTATGGTAAATATGAGTTAACGATAGCATTTATAATTAACCCACAGTAGCCACAAATGTACAGTTGTCTGAGAAGTCATGAAATGTTCTTTAACCCACAAATGCAGTTTGATTTTGCACTAAAAAGGTTTTTTTTTACATTCCTTTGCATTTTAGTTGGTTCAATATTAGCCTGTCACAATATCACTTGTTTATTTATTTATTTATAATATGTTCATGATGTGGCAAAAAGGTTTCTCTTTTTTGTTAATTTTGGCCAAGTGTCTGCTGGCACACCCCTATCCAAAAAGCACAACCAGTTGTATTAATAATGTTATCCTGAATGTGAAGTGTTACCAGAATTTGTTTTAATTAAGGTAAAAAAATAATAATAAAAAAAAATTTTGTGTTTAATGTATTTGTGTTGATGTTGAAATGGATTTTAAAACATATGGTATCGAAAAAAGTATCGTTAGGAACCAGTATCGAAACTGAGGTATCGAAATTGGCACCGGATCGAAAGATTTTGAACAATACCCAGCCCTACAGCTACTGTAAGTATGTTTTGTTATTAGTTTAAGCATTTGCTATTGAATGTTCAAATGGAGTTTTGTGCATTACACGCTCATGTGTGTGTGTGTGTGTGTGTGTGTGTGAATGAGTGAGAGAGAGAGATTGTGTACTGCAAACACATACGAGCTTCATCGATGTGTCTGTCACACCACTCTTCTCCTATCACACTTTAACTGATGGTAAAACTAAAGGACATTATCAACTGTCTTTACATTTATTTTGAAAGATGAAGCTCGCGATTATGGAAAGGGGTGTTACATTTCCGACAAGTGCTTGCGGTGTTCAGCCACTGGGTCAGCTGGCCAATCAGAGCAGACTGCGCTTGTCGGAAGGAGCACCTTTGTAGAAAACTACACGTTTGAGAGAGGCAGGGCATAGAGGACCTATAATGAAATACAGTATTTGAAAAATAATGTGTTTTTTGAACATTAAACCATGTCTACATATTCAGTTATACCAAATACACAAAATAATTATCTTTAAAAAAGCATCATATGACCCCTTTAAACCAAAACCTCAATTTAACATTGATGTCCCGCTGTCCATTATCCTAAAACTATCTACTTTAAAGGTATATTAGGAGATCTTGGAAAATGCTAACATTAGCCTGATAGCACTGAAAGCAAATGTCAACCCCCGCAATCACCGTCCAAAGCCACACCCCCTGAATGCATTTACGCTCACAGACCAGAATACCAGAGACAACATTACTACAATAAGCGGTTCCCAATTCCAGTCCATGTTCCGAAGTGAACCCCTGCTCAGGGAGTAAGGAGCAATGAACATGGTGTAGGGATCATATCGATCAAAACACAGTTCATTCATGTAGCTCACTTCTAACAAGTTGGTCATCTGAATCAGGTGTGTTAACTAAGCGAGACATGCGAAAAATGTGCGCAAGGACTGGAATTGGGAACCGCTGGGCTACATCATGTGTCCTTCACCAGCGAGAAATTTTAAAAGTACTACAATACCAGGAAGGAAGAGCGGGTTGTTGATGTTTGTCTGCCATTCTAGCTTTGTGTTGATGTTGATGACATATCCTGTCTGCGCCGACATGGTGCGCAGAGGTACACAGGTACCTACATTGATAGGCAAGTAGGAAAGCCATTTAAAACTCTCGGACAGAGCGTTTTGATTATACCTGTTATGACAGAGTTACTGTAGCTTAAATAAAAGCTAAAAATTTTAAATAGCTTAAATAATATAATGTCATCTGTTTTTTTATTTTATTTTATTTATTTTTTTTACATTTCACAGATGGGAAAATCTGAAATAAAGTGGAAGTGACTTCACACACACACACACACACACACACACACACACATTTATTTAACTATCCAAATGGGGTCATGTCCATTTATTTATTTTGTTGTTTTATATACAGCTAGTTATAAATACTGTAACCTAACCCACACCCTAACCATAACAGAAAACGTTTGCCATTTTTACAATCAATCAATCAATAATTTATTATCATTATTATTATTAATATTATTATATTATTATTAATGGATTCTTATTTTATCATACATTATTATTTTACAAACAAGGACATCTTGAAATGGAGGATTTGTCAGCTTTAGCTCACTTCCTGGTACAAATTTGTCCCCAAAATATAGTTAAAGGGATACTCCACCGCAAAATAAATTTTTTGTCATTAATCACTTACCCCCATGTCATTCCCCCACACACAATTTAAGATATTCTGGATGAAAACTGGGAGGCTTGTGACTGTCCCAAAGACTGCCAAGTAAATTACACTGTCAAGGTCCAGAAAAAAGGATTGTCCGTATAGTCCATCTGCCATCAGTGGATCAACCGTAACTTTATGAATCGAAGAAAATTATTTTTGTATGCGAAGAAAACAAAAATAACAACTTTACTCAACAATTCATCTCCTCTATGTCTCTCCACATCACTGTAGCCCCATTTTGGAGAATAAGAGCTGAACGCAGGCAGTGTACGCTAAAGATGAATAAAGCTTTTACAGATTTGGATTGACATGGGGGTAAGTGATTAATGATTAATTAATGAGTGATCCTTGAATAGCTAAATATTAACACAGACAAAGGCCACGCCAATGTGTGTACCTTTGAACCTGAAACACAGAACTCCTGGCTAATGATGATGTTGTTATATGAAGAAATAAACAAAACAAATTTAAGGCTTTAGAAGACTTGGAATGTAGTACACAGTTTTTAGGGACTGCTTCTTGGAGCTTTTCAGACATGGTCACCATGTCCTGTCACTGCACAGAAAAGAGAGCAGGAACATTACTCAAGGCTTCCCTTTTGTGTTTCACTGAGACAATAATATCATACAGGTTTGAAAGAAAATGTTCTAATCTCTCCACTGAGTTTTATAATGAGGTCACAATTGCCTTTACTCACTCTAAGTTACTCACTAAAACTTACTTTTATTTGTAAGTTTTAGCAATTTTTATCGGGGAACCACCTCGAAGCGCGATTGGGCTAGTTTTGGACTAGTTTTGAGAAGCAACTGGGCAGGATTTGTTGTAAAAACCTGGCAACCCTGATCCGAACGCACGTGCTGGATACTTCTAATTACAGGAGCGTCTTTACTGGTGAGATGTGCATGAAAATCGCATTCGATTTTGTGCACAGCCCTATCTCAGCCTCAGACATCATGCCTATGGACCGTGGGCTGAAGGTCTGATGCATACAGTCCACAAAAGTGGAAACACTTCAGAAGCTTCAAAGTCGTCATTGGATTGGTTAAATTATACAGGATTTACGGGAGATGTGTGTCGTGTTATTTAACTTTTCACCTGGAAACAAAGATGCCGCAGTGAGAAACCCCCTCACCGAAAGAAGGAAACCATCGTATTTACAACTGTGATGACAAGCGCTTATCAGGATCAACTTAATGCTAGATGCTCACAAACATGTGAAATATTTAAAGTTCCAGCAAGGAACCTTTAAAATACGTCTGAGAGTTTTAGACATATAAACACTCTGTTATTGGCAACATTTCCACACCCCAAAATGTGATGCTGAAACGAAACGAATTGTGATTGGTTGTTTGACATGTCGATCAAACTGCCTCATGGGCAGGCCTTGGCCAATGAAAGTGGCCATGGATTCCAGACCTTCAGCCGTCAGTCTGAAGGACTGAGTACGTGAGACTACACCACAATTAAAATGCCAAAGAGGAACAAAATGTTTGGAATCACAACTGTTTTCAAAGAGCTTAACCATTTAAAGTGGCAGGAACTAAAATGCAGTGCACCTATAATAAACAGAACATCATTGTGTATTTGTAACACAATTCAATAACTGTGATTATACTGTATACCAAGAGGTTCAGAAATTGTGATATTAAAATGTGACACAGTCACATGCCTACACTGAAGTCTGAATGGGAAACTGTGCATGTTCATTGCCACCGAGGCAATCTATTAGCAGAAAAACTGCAGACCCAGGGCTATATGGGTCAACAAGATCATTCAGGCTCGTAGCCAGAAGAGCGAGTTCCACCAGCAGCAGCCCGTACAGGAACCACAGTTGAGTGAACTCTAGTTCAAATGTACTTTGGGCTAGAGAAGACTCTTTGGGGCCATTTACACCTGGCCACTTCATGCGTTTTCTCAGATCGGATAGCTATCCGATCGTGAAAAGACCAGGTGTAAATGTCCCCTGAAACGCATTTGAGACTGATTTGAATCCGATCGCTCAAACCAAATTATTGATTTGATGGGGGAAATACAAACGCTAAAAATGCAAAGCTTGGAGAAGGACCGAAAGATCGCTATTCTGGAGACTATTCTGGAGTTGCTGACCTCGAGCAATACACCAGAATTAACGATGTGGTTATAAGCGGTCTGAGAACCAAACACCGGAGCTATGCTAGGGTGGCTGCAGTCGCTGGGCACACTGATGTCGGGATGAGTGAAGCCTCCGAGGCGGAGAAGGAGTCGCTGGAACAACAGGTGATTTGCTTTTTGGACAGCAAAGGCATCCATGTTGACAGCGGGGACATTGAGGCTTGTCATACCCTGCCGAACAAAAGCAAAAAAGCCACTCCATTGGTAATAATCCGGTTCACAAACAGAAAAAAAAAGTTAGCACTCCTCAGACAGGGAAGGAAATTAAAAGGCACCGAAGTTTACATCAACGAACACCTCACCAAGAAAAATGCTGACATCGCCAAGAAAGCACAAATACTCAGAAAACAAAACAAGATCCAGGCAACATTGGCAAGAAATTGTAAAATATTCATCAAACTACATGGGTCGACACCTGAGGCAGCGAAAGTGATTGTCATCAGGGATATCACTGAGCTGGATAAGCTTGAAGAAGGAATGAATTGAGGGCAACAGAGGCCTACATAAGGTAACGGAATACAAACTGAACTGAACTTATCAAACACAATGACCATGATAAACTCGGGCAGAAACGTATCTGTTAAAAATGAACAACTGAACTTAGAAACTTTCAAATATATAGAACATAAACTACAAGATATTGAAAATGATATTGACCCAGAAAATAATTTTTATATTGGTACCCACAGCCAGTGTGAATATTACACAGTTGAGCAGTTAAAAAAATACATTAAAATGGATGGCACAATATCAGTTATACATTTTAATAGTAGGAGCCTAATCGCAAACCTTTCAAAAATCAAACAATGCCAAAAACAAGTGGAAAATAAATTCACAGCAATAGCAATAACAGAAACTTGGCTCACAGAAGAACATCATGATTTGGTTGAGATTGAGGGATACAAACTGTTTATCATCAATAGGAAACAATCCAAAGGTGGAGGGGTTGCATTATATATTGATCAAAGATATCAATGTAAAATAGTTAATAAAATGTCTTTTGCTTTAGATACAATCATGGAATGCATCACAGTACAAATTGAAATGGAAAAATCAAAAAACATTTTAATTAGCTGCATTTATAGGAAACCGGGATCAAATATTGACACGTTTAAGGGGAAAATAACAGAAATATTTAATAATAGCAATAACAAAAAAATGGTTTTTATCTGTGGAGACTTCAATATTGATTTGCTCAACCCACATGAACACAACAAAACTACAGAGTTCCTTAATTTGATGTATAATATCGGTTTGTATCCCTCTATCACTCGACCAACCAGAATTACAATAAATAGTGCTACATTAATTGATAACATATTTACCAATGTCCTTGACTATAAAATTGAAAGTGGTTTAATAATAAATTACGCCAGTGACCATTTGCCAGTTTTTGCAAACATACATAGCTACACTAGGACCTGGAAAGACACAAAAATATACACAATGCCCCGACACAGAACCCGAGAAAATATCAATAAATTCAAAGAGGATTTAATGAAACAAGATTGGGGAAATGTGTATGTAGATAACGCGAATGAAGCTTATGATTCATTTTTGACTGTTGTAATATCATTTTATGAAAAAAACTGCCCTGTAGTAAAGAAAGAGGTAAAACTGAAATCTGATGAAAAACCGTGGATAACTAATGGAATATTAAAATGCATGTAAGAAGAAAAATGTATTATATAATGAATTTTTAAAGAAGAGGACAAAAGAAGCAGAAAATAAATACAAGATATACAAAAACAAACTAACCAGAATCATGAGAAGCAATAAAAAGAACTATTATAGTAAACTACTGGAGGACAATAGAAGTAATATAAGAAATACCTGGAAAGTGCTGAATGAAATTATCAAGAAAAAAAAAAGGCAAAATGGGACACACTAACTATTTTCTGACTAAAGATAATATAGAAGTTACGGATATGACCTTAGCTGCAAATGAATTTAATGATTTTTTTGTTGGGAGTTGGTCCAGGCTTAGCTGAGGGGTTTGCAAAGACTGGCAGTATAAATGATGTGATAAGCAAGAATGTAAATATTAATGAATCTATGTTTCTTAAGGAAACTGATTAAAATGAAATTATAGAGATAGTTAAAACATTTAATAGTAAAAAGTCAACTGGCTGGAATGGTATTGACATGTTTATGGTAAAAAGTATTATTGGTTGTGTTGTTAAACCTTTAACGCATGTATGTAATCAATCTTTGAAAACGGGTTTTTCCAGATAAAATGAAAATGGCAAAAGTGATACCAATATATAAGGCTGGTGAAAAACATACACTTTCAAACTACAGACCTGTTTCACTGCTCTCTCAATTTTCAAAAATATTAGAAAAAATACTCTCCAAAAGGCTCGATAACTTCATTTCTAAACATAATATATTGTGTGATCAGCAATATGGTTTCAGGACTAATAGGACAACCTAACATGCATTTATTCAATTTGTGGAAGAAATAACAACAGCAATAAAACAAAAAAAATATGCAGTAGGGATATTCTTGGATCTTAAGAAAGCATTTGATACAGTAGACCACAATTTCTTGATTATGAAATTACAAAAATATGGAATTAGGGCGACTGCACTTTCTTGGTTAAAAAGCTACTTATATAATCGACAACAATATGTTGAATTACAAAACCATATTCAAAGTCAAAGAAAATTACTTTTGGGGTCCCCCAGGGGTCAGTGTTGGGACCATTGTTGTTTAACTTGTATATTAATAATGTATGGGAGGTGTCAAAAACACTGAAAAGCATTTTGTTTGCTGATGATCACTGTTGGGAACGTTACTTTAAAAAAGTAATTAGTTATAGTTACTCACTACTTGTTCCAAAAAGTAACTGAGTTAGTAACTGAATTACTCTATAATAAACTCGTTACCAGGGAAAGTAACTATTTGCGTTACTGTAAAAAAATTAAAAAAAGTTGCTATATGTCAAAGATTTTTTTTTTTTTAGCAGTTTTCACAAGTCAGTTGAAATAAGTAGAACAGACAGGTGTTCGTACATAACTTTAGAGATTTATTGCACGTCAACAGACAGCAAGAGTTTTATTCTGCACTCTTTGTAAGAAAAGTGTTTTTGGCCACTAGCTTTGTAGATGATGTGTGTGACACATTACATGCACGTTCTTGCCTTTGACTACAATGAATTTAAAGTAGTGCTTATATCTCCACCTTGAAAATGCCAACTTTTCATCGGATTGCTCCTGACTCGCCATTTCTCCTGCTGCTGCGAATCTCTGTGTAGCTGTTGCGTGTGTGTGTGACTGTGTGTGTTTGGCACCGCTGGCGCGTGTGTGTAAAAACACTGGCTCTGATTGGCTACCATGAAACACATGACTCTGCCTTAGCCAATCATAATCGCTTATCTCGTTATTAACCCACCTGCTCACTCGCTGTGTGAGCCAGGGGTGCGTTCGGATTGCATATTAAATCAATGCATAGTAACGCACCGCATTTAACGTTCAGTAACGTTAACGACGTTGTAACGACGGGAAAAGTAATTAGTTAGATTACCCCGTTACTGAAAAAATAACGTCGTTACCTAACACCGTTCTTTTAAACGCCGTTATTCCAAACACTGCTGATGATACTAATTTAATCTGTTCTGGAGAAAATCTGGAACAACTCTTGGATACAGTGGAAAATTAATTACAAAAGATGAAGAGCTGGTTTGATGCAAATAAACTAACACCGAATTTAAGTAAAACTAAATTTATAATTTTTGGTAATCGTGCTACAACTGTAAACAAAAAGCTTAGGATAAAAAAAAAAAAATAAATTTTAAAAAAAAAAAGTGAAGTGACATTCAGCCAAGTATGGTGACCCATACTCAGAATTTGTGCTCTGCATTTAACCCATCTGAAGTGCACACACACAGAGCAGTGAACACACACACACACACACTGTGAGCACACACCCAGAGCAGTGGGCAGCCATTTATGCTGCTGCGCCCGGGGAGCAGTTGGGGGTTTGATGCCTTGCTCAAGGGCTCCTAAGTCATGGTATTGAAGGTGCCCTTGAGCAAGGCATCGAACCCCCAACTGCTCCCCGGGCGCCGCAGCATAAATGGCTGCCCATGGCTGCATAAATGATATTGAAATAGAAAGAGTAAAAGAACTTAAATTCTTGGGAGTAATAATTGATGAAAAATTATGTTGGAAGCCACATATACATTATATTAAGGCTAAAATATCCAAATCAATTGCTATATTATATAAAATCAATTACCTATTAAATCAGCAAACATTGTATATGTTGTATTGTTCCTTCATACTTCCTTACATTACTTACTGTTTGGAGGTATGGGGAAACACTTACAAAACCAACACTGAACCAATATTTATCCTTCAAAAGAGAGCCTTAAGAATTGTAAATAAAACCACATATAGAGCACCAACTACTCCACTGTTTATAAAATTAAAAGCACTAAAATTCAGAGATATTGTTGACTTCAAAACTGCACAAATTATGTATATAAATAGTAAATAAATAATCAGCAGCTATCGGACAGTATTCAAGGGTTGTTTCAAATGAGACAGAGTAATCATCACTTAAGAGGAACATTTGTATTTAAAAAGAAATCTACAAGAACAAATTCTAAATATCAATGCATCACAACCAAAGGAGTTATTGTATGGAACAGCTGCAGTGAAGAGATGAAATCATGTACAACAATAAGTAATTTTAAAAGACTATTTAAACTGAATATACTAAATGAATACGAAAAGGACTTGAGGTGATAGTATTGTATACAGGTTCATTGGTCTACATTTTAAGTATAGTATGGAGGTGTTATTATTTGATTTGTTATAGATAAATGGAAAAGAAAGAAGAAAAATTATGTTGGAAGCCACATATACATTATATTAAGGCTAAAATATCCAAATCAATTGCTATATTATATAAAATCAATTACCTATTAAATCAGCAAACATTGTATATGTTGTATTGTTCCTTCATACTTCCTTACATTACTTACTGTTTGGAGGTATGGGGAAACACTTACAAAACCAACACTGAACCAATATTTATCCTTCAAAAGAGAGCCTTAAGAATTGTAAATAAAACCACATATAGAGCACCAACTACTCCACTGTTTATAAAATTAAAAGCACTAAAATTCAGAGATATTGTTGACTTCAAAACTGCACAAATTATGTATATAAATAGTAAATAAATAATCAGCAGCTATCGGACAGTATTCAAGGGTTGTTTCAAATGAGAGAGAGTAATCATCACTTAAGAGGAACATTTGTATTTAAAAAGAAATCTACAAGAACAAATTCTAAATATCAATGCATCACAACCAAAGGAGTTATTGTATGGAACAGCTGCAGTGAAGAGATGAAATCATGTACAACAATAAGTAAGAAAGAAGAAAAAAATGGGAATGTGTGTGTATGCATCTGTATCTATGTATAGGTTTATGTGAACAGAAGGTAGGTAGATATAGGATGTATGTAAAGATGTATATATAAGTGAAGCATCAAATTGTTTTGTATTTAATTAAAGGATAAAAATAGAGAAATGGGGTAGGACCTGAAAAGTTTGTTATGAACTTCTTCCTACTCCTTTTGAACATGAGAATTTCTAATTTGAATTATTTACAATAATATGGAAAGATTGTGCTGAGCAGTACATGACTTAATTTGGCTGTTATTTTGATTTTATATAGGTATACATGCCTGTATGTATATACATTTTTATTTGTATTTTTATTTATTTTTATTTACATGTTCAAATAAATATTGACTGAAAAAAAATGACCACATTGAGTCTGTAGTGTTCACTGTAGCTTAGAACCAAACTAGCATTTTAAATGTTCAGGATTCACAACTGCATTTTGGAGAACCAGTGCTTTGTGAACATTCTGAACAACATAAACCAAAACAGACAATTAATATGTTGTTGTACATAACCATGTAGAGGACTGCAAATTGCTTCATTTAATTCTAGGATATCCAGCAATCATAAATGGCTAAATGACTAAACTTTTATAGGGTCAAGTGCTGACAAGTTGAGTCAAGTTGTTCACACCTCCGAGTTGGCTCAAGGCTCATGAAATGTTCAAAGAAAGCTGTGGAAAGGTGGGAGGGAAGAGGAATAGGGGAGAGGATGGGAAGAAGAAGGGGATCAAGCTCAACCCACAACACAACAAAAGCACACTCATTACAGTGATGAATGAACATTAAAATGGGAGTGGAGACAAAGACAAAGGAGCTGGGGCACTTTGCTATATCATTCAGGACAAATGCATAAACATGTGACAGGACAATACAACCGTTTGTAAACCGGACTGGATAATTTGGGTCAGAGTCACTTACAGCACCCAGAACAACCATAAAAAAAGAACAGGGACAATTTCAGAGAGATTTATGAATATACAGTACAGACCAAAAGTTTGGACACACCTCATTCAAAGAGTTTTCTTTATTTTCATGACTATGAAAATTGTAGATTCACACTGAAGGCATCCAGGGCTATTTGACCAAGAAGGAGAGTGATGGGGTGCTGCGCCAGATGATCTGGCCTCCACAGTCACCGGACCTGAACCCAATCGAGATGGTTTTGGGGTGAGCTGGACCGCAGACTGAAGGCAAAAGGGCCAACAAGTGCTAAGCATCTCTCGGGGAACTCCTTCAATACTGTTGGAAGACCATTTCAGGTGACTACCTCTTGAAGCTCATCAAGAGAATGCCAAGAGTGTGCAAAGCAGTAATCAAAGCAAAAGGTGGCTACCTTGAAGAACCTAGAACAGGGATCAGCAACCTTTTCGGCATGACGTGCCATTTTTTATTTTTATGGTTAACCACTGTGCCAACACAGCCCCCCCCCCCCCCACACACACACCCCGATATAATTCTGTATTTAAACGGTACATACACAATTTTTTATTATACGATAAAAAAAAAACGTTTTTTTAACGTTTAATCAACGTTAATGCACTGCTTTAATTGATGAACGTGCACACACAGACACAGACACACACAACACACACCACTCGCACACAGAGATCTGAGATCGTGCTGTGCAAAAAGTAGCATTCAGAGTGTTGTCACGCTACTTTTATTAATCGATACTGAATCGCTACATTATATTTCTCAACAACAAAGGGGCAAAATCGCTTCATTGTCTGCAGAGAGAGACAATTTACCCCCCCCCCCCCACTTTCTTTCTCTCAAAATGGCCATATTTCAGAAAATTTTTCATCACTGGATATAGCTTTAGGTCATTTAACATTTCTATGGTAAAACGTATTATTAAAAGTTGGCTAATGTTAATTGATTTGCAGCTTCATCTTACCTTACTCTCTTTAACGTTAAACTGACGCTTCGCGCTCTGCTTCTGTGAACAGTAAACCCCGCCTACTTTGATCTGATTGGCCATCTCAGTCATTTTGACATTGACGAGTGCTGTTAGACCGAGGCTTTGATCTGAAGCACCTAGTATGTGCAGTGTTTGCACGTGCATCCATGCAAGTTAATTCTCACACTTTAATAGTATTTGTAGCTCCTAACAGGCTGTGTGACTATGAGAAGTTATTACATCAAACTGTACGTCATTATACAGTTTTCCTTATTGCTTGCGTGCCAGCGATTATCCCTCTGCGTGCCACTGTTGGCACGCGTGCCGTAGGTTGCCAACCCCTGACCTAGAATATGACATATTTTCAGTTGTTTCACACTTTTTTGTTATGTATATAATTCCATATATAATTCCACATGTGTTAATTCATAGTTTTTATGCCTTCAGTGTGAATCTACAATTTTCATAGTCATGAAAATAAAGAAAACTCTTTGAATGAGAAGGTGTGTCCAAACTTTTGGTCTGTACTGTATGTCTTTGGTGCCAATCTTTAAAGATTAAATCCCAAATGCCTTCCTTAAGAAACATATAGCCAACAACTATTATAAACACTCCCAATTATTAATAAAATCTATTTTAACATTCAAGTACTTACTAATCTGTAATCAGGAGGAATAATTTTCTAAAGTCCCCCTTTCACAATATTTTCATCACTTTTAACAGCATTACTGATCAAAACATGTATTGGCTTAATACATCTTCTGTACATTCGTATTTGAATTTTCATTTTTCATCTTTATATTGTTTCTATCTGAATTAGCCATTGCATTCATGATCAAGTACAGTACTGCTGTTATTTCCATAAATGCAGTTCAACTGAAAAAATGCAATGGAATGAGCGTGAATAAATGGTGTTGGTTCATGTTTTAAGCACTAGACTACATCCAGAGAAAGCTTAAAAATATAGCTAGGAAAGCTTTACTTGAATTTTTATAGTTGATTTCACTTTCTTTGTTGATTTCATTTCTTTTTAAATAATTATATTCCCTTATTGCCTAATTTACCAGTATGTATTAAACACAGTTAAAACTTCACATAACTTAACACACACATAACTTCCTCAATTACCGATGCATGGGGCTCCATAACTAAAAGATTCAAAGCTTTACAATTTTAGGAATTTGCTGCTATAACGGTATGTATGCAGGATTCTTTTACATTGTTTGGGTTGGTTATGCTGTCCATGTCCACACAGGCTTGGGCTCTGATTATTGCTGCATGCAGCTGTATTTCACTTTATTGTGCTCAATTGTTGCACACCCTGTTTACCCATGGCACACCCAAAGCCTTGTCCCTGGCTATGCTCCTGCTTTTATGAGTTTTTTTTTTAAGAGCTTGACAATCCCGGTTTACTGTATGCTTTCAGTATTTTAAAAAGAGCAGTGGGAACTTTTAAAAAAAGTTAAACTTTTGTGTTTGCAAATAAAAACCCATAGAAGTTCAGAATGAATAAAGGGTGAGCGAATGATGAAAAAATTCACATTTTAAGTGAACTATCCTTTTAGGAAAGCTTATCTTTTCTAATCTCTTCATAAGAATTTAATGAGATCATAATGCCAAAGGAAAGGGCGTATATAGGTAAAGTGGGACAACTCTGGTAAAGCTTAGTCATTATTCTTCCATTACTAAAATTCATCTTTAAAAGGACAGTTCACCTGAATTGCTGGTCCCCACTGACTTCCATAGTATGGAAAAAAAAAAACCTATGCAAGTCAATGGGGACCAACAACTGAAGTCAATTATCCTTTTAAGTAAAATATTGTTTGACATTGATATAACCATTTGTATCATATTTTTTAAAAGCAGAAATAATGGCAACGCACTTCAATGCGTCTCTATAACTCATTTGTAAGTCGCTTTGGATAAAAGCGTCTGCTAAATGATTAAATGTAAATGTAAATGTAATAACGCTTATCCATTTCTCAGTATATTTTTTCTCTATGCAATTCAGCAGCAGCAGAGAAGTGCTTTTCTGTCCTTTGTTTATGCCACCAGTATTGTAGCGGGGCATGTTTGATGAATGATCAAAAACTATAGATAATGTGCTCTGAACAAATGAGACAAAAGTTCAACTGTTTATTTATAAACCTAAAAATAGTCATTGGCTAACAGGAGATCCAAACAGTAATGCAGTAATGGAAGCATTATGGTTTGAGGCCAGACTAGCCCTGAGGAAATTACAGACTCAACCAAGCATTCCACAGTGTACCAAAGTATTTAAGAATATAAGGCCATCTAAGAGGATCTTGTACAAACACTCAAACAAGTCCACAAAAGAATGTCTAAAGCAACAAGAAATGGTCATTTCATAATCCTTCAAAAGCAAGGCCCACTTTTGAAACAAAAAATTCTATCGGCCATCATTTAGGCCTGCATAGTCTGCAGGCTTGTGTTATATGCAACAAATGTATCCTTATGTAACAGCTACGAAAGAGACAGAGAGAGAGTAAATGTGTGTGTGTGTGAGAAGGTGGGTGGGGGTTTGTTCCCACTAATTCAGCACTGGGAGAAAAAGAAAAGAGGGGTAGTTCCCAGGACAACCAGAGACCCACCAGAGCTTTCCAACAAGAGGCAAATGATTGCCGAGGAAATCCACTAACTGTACGGAGTTCTTCACACATTTTCCTGAACGCATGCTTGCTTACACAATCAGTGTACATGAACTCTTTTCTACTCTGAATAAACATTAAATATAGAATGCATTTTTTGTCGGTTTTGCCTCCACAGCATCAAAGATCTACATATATTCCATATATAAAAGGCATTTCATATCTGCAATGACAAAGAGCCAACAAAACTCTTGCACTTTTAACAGATCAAGAATGCTATTACTTGCAGCACTGCATCAGAGAATAAAAAAGGAGAGAGATCTTTATTAAAGCTCTAAAGGGCAAGAAGGTCTGGTCCAACATTCATGTTCTCTTCACCATGGCAACTCCTTTTCCCAGGATAGAGACAATCTCAAGGGTAGGAGTGTTTATGAGTGTCCCAGGAAGAGTTTTGAGGAGTTCTGTGTGACTGCATCAGTGGGACTGAAATTACCTATTGGTTTAGATTTAGGTTCATCTTTCTGAATTACTGCTATTAAAAGTGAAGTTAGTATCTGAATTTAGAAATGTACGAAATTACAGATGATTTTTTTTTGTCCTGATATATTCATGTTAGTAAACCCAGACAACGCATAGAAGTTTAAAATGTAAAAGAAAAACATTAATAAAACAACAGGTTTTTTTTAACCATTGTCTTCTGGCAATACTACATTTTCTACATTTATCTGCTAACTGTCAAGTAACAAGGAACGCGTTACACGTTAAATAAAATGCATGTCGATTAATATCTATATACAATAACAAGGTTTTTTATTAAAATACTAATGCACATGTTACTAACTCCAGCATGTCCAAGCACTCATTCATATATTCAACAGTCACTCACTCACTCACCCCCTCCCCTATACCCTTCCATCTGCAACTCTCCTCCTTTCTCCAATTCCCCCTCTTTTCACTGACCTTTTAAATCTCCACTCCAACAAAAGAGACAAAGGGGACTGGACGGCTTTCTCTCTTTCCCCCCTGCTGAAGGGGAACAAACACACATACACAAGACTACAGTCCTTCATTCCACAGAGACACAGGCCCAAAGTAGATGCACTGATTTGCACCAGTATATCACTGTATATCTCTCAATTTCTTCATCACTATTTGCCATCTCTGTTATTAGTAATCATTCGTTTCTCACCATTTAGAAGCCCTAGGAAAGATCCCTAACGGCATTAGCTGTATTAAATAAAAAATAAAAAAAATACTTTTAATAAAGTAAGAAAACTTCAACATCTTTAATTAAAACACTTAAAACCCAACTCTAAGTCTATATTAAATTACATTATTATGATAATTTTGTAATCATTCATTATCATATATATATATATATATATATATATGCTGTCTCACTATATGAAGAAACTCCACTAGAAATTAATCTCCAGAGCTGCTGAAAGTTGACTTCACAAACATTTCACCATTTAATTTGCTAAAAACTAGCTATCATTATACATAAATAAAAATCCTAATAAATTGTGTTTTATAAATTCAATCAATTAGAACTGCTTCTGTATTATTAAAATTCAATTAAACCATTAAAAGGGAATCCAGAAACTTTTTAACAGAAACCACTGTATTTGGGAAATATAAAACATTAAAAACAAAATGTAGGGACTTTAAAACATGATTTTTGTTCAATTTTAAATAAACTATTAATGAAATTAATGTTTCATAATTTCAATCAATTAGGCATGCTGTTTGGCTACTACAATTTCAATTTAACTATTAAAACAGAATTCAAAAAAGTTCAAATGGAATCCAGAAAAGCCCTTCAAGACCCCATCCTGTGCACCACATTGTTCTAAGTAGGGCTGTAGCTATCGAATATTTTAGTAATCAAGTATTCTACCAAAAATTCCATCGATTAATCGAGTAATCGGATAAAATGTGTTTTTGCTCAATTAAAGTGCAATATTAATTATGCAAGAGAAAATAAGACTCCTGGGTCTCTTAAAATGAACAACTAAGTTTCCTTTTTAGAAAAAAATATTTTCATTTTTAAATGCATAGAATGCAACGCATACATAAAAAATAAACATTTAATTATTACCCGTTGTTTCTCTGTCTGTACTTGTACTGTGAACAATGACAATAAAGTTGACAGATAATTAAGTGCATTTAAGTGCCATTCAGATGGGGTTTTAAATAACGCATTTTCTGAGATGCACATTAAATATTAAACACATAAAACATTAATTTAATTTATCTTTTAATTATTGAAAATTAAGCAAACGTAACTTTTTGGTAAACAAAGGGATTTACTATTAAAAATAATACATGGAAGAAATGTTGTGTGATTAAACCTTAAAAAAAAATAATGTTTGAATTTTTTATTTTTTTTAGTAGTAGGCTATGTAAATTCTGCTGAACAATAGTAATACATATCTGGCAAATAATTGTCTTTAAACTAAATTGTCTTTTATTTTGACGGGTTGGCGTACCTTTACAGTTCTGTGTATGTGATGTGACGCTAGTTTTACTTAAATCAAACGGTCAAATGCTCATGAAGTGACTGTCAGAGCAGTTCTGGAGATGTTGTTCATGTGTTCACGTCCTTATTTAGTGAGACAGCAGACGCTGAAATCACCGCGAGTGTCACGCGCGCTTCAGTGTGTGTGATAAAGGAAGTCGCACTTCTGCTCCATTCATTAACATGTTTATGATGTTAATGTAAGTGCAATGACCAATTTTTGATTAATTCATCCAAAATTTGGCAAATTCCGTGCCATTCCGCGTTAAACTGTAAATTCCGTTTTATGACTGGATTCCGCGATTCCCTCCGGGTTTTCTGCATCGCAGAAATCATAGGGCCCTAGTTGTGGTATGCCAGCTCTATCTTGCACTGGACACACGCCACGACGTTCTCTTTACATTTTGCCAGCGCCCTCAAATCAAAACACTGCTGACTCCTTGCAGTATACTATTTCGGACGCAGCGCTTGTGTCTCCTTCCGCTTTGTGGGTTACGTAAACGCGTTGTCACATGAAAAAAAATCATTGCGAAAGCATCTGACGTGAGATTTAAAATAAATTAAAAGAGGCTTCGAGGCAGAGGAATTTGCCTCTATCATTTTTTGTAATCGAGTTACTCGAGGAATCGTTTCAGCCCTAGTTCTAAGGCTCCAAATGTAACCCATGACACTGTATATGGGGAATGTCAATAATGTGCAGCACAGTATGAGTAACATTACCCTGCTGAAAAAAAACCCAACTAAACAGAAATTCTTAGTTTCCAGCAATCCATTTCAAAACTAGAATCTTTTCTAGAACCTTTTTGTTTTTGGCATTATTCCAATAGGAATTGCTGTTGTTCTATTAGTTGCCATCTACCAGATTATATCACACCAATAGAATCCATCAAATAGACACCATTATAGATTAGCCAGGCGCGAGTCAATGCAAGTTGCATACGTGCGTCAAGCCTCATCCATACTGCCAGATGTGCTCTTGGAGATTTGCGGTGCAAAGCCAAGCACAAATATAACCAAGCATTACGAAACAGGCTGCGTGAGTGTGAAACAGGCAAGTGTGAATGGCTCGTCCGATTAGCAAATCGCAACGTCTCAAATCACGATTGCAATTCGATTTCGATTAATCACACAGCCCTAGGTCCAGCCATATCTCATCAGGCCTAAAAAAAAAATTTGTTTGGTTCCGGTTTCCGACCGACCCTGTCAATTTATGTGCGACCCAAATTTATTTTATGAGACTGGGGAAGAACGGTCTTTCACACATCGTTAATTAAATTACAGTTTCCTTTAAATGCTGTTTTACACTTAAGTAATCCGTTAAAAACCATTAAGTATTGCATCAAAACCCTTTAACTGTCAATTCCTAAAGTGAGCTATAACTTAAGGTTTGGAAATCGTAACATTAAGAGAAACACGGGGGGAGGGGGGAGTAAACAATATATCGCGGAACAGAGAGGGCACTGACAACATGCTGACAGACAGGACATTAACATTACCAGCTTACTTTTAATATGAAACAAAGTCTCATTTGGTTATTTCACCTTTCAAATGTGGTCATTTTTTAAAGAAATGTAAACAATAAATACCGTTTTGTGGCTCTTGAATGTGTCGAACAGATCGCTGTAAGTTAGATCATCAGTTAAAACTAACTGATCGTCTCTTGCTTCTAGTTAATTTATAGCATCAAAATCAAATAAACCACATAAATGAACATAACAAAGAATGTTGTTTGACTACAAAAAAATGTCTGTACACTCCGTTTTTCAAGTTCAAATCCTCCATGTTAATCTACTATGAGATCGCCTGTCAAACTCCCGCGAAGGCTTTTTGTGTGTGTGTGTGCGTTTTGCGTGTCTATGGCAACAACAGACTTTAAACGGGAATACAGAATCACTGTCGTAAAAGTACCGGTACACATATTTAAAATCAGCGCGTGTGTGTGTGTGTGTGTGTGTAAAACTGCCACTGGAGAAAAAAAAAATAAATTAAAAAAATAATAAATCCCTACCGACCAATGACCTCAACTGACAACCAACCGGAACCAAACTTTTTTTTTGTTTAGGCCTCACCATAAAATTGTCTAATTAAGGCTACATTTATACGACAATGATGTAGTCAAAAACTGAAAACTATGCACGTGCATGACGTTTACACGGAAACGATAACAGTGGCATTTTCAAAACCTTGCACTTTGAAACACATTTTTAAAAAATATGTGTTTTCAGTCCCCAAAAAGCTGTTGTCTTGTAAACGAATAGGCAAAACGCATAAAAGGTTTCCAGATTTTGGCTGAGAACATTGTCGTGTAAACGGCCCTTAAAAGTCCTGTATAAACTTTAAACTAGGCTTTGTTAAATTCGAGTTTAACTTTATGCTGTGTACACACCAAAAGACAATCAGGCTGATTTTGGGCCGATTTCCCCCCTTCCGACAATCCTAGCTATGTCCCGATTATCTTGATGGTTCTATATATTATTTTATCAGATTTTCCCTTGGTGTGAGGTATGTTAAGAGTGTCCGAACTTGATCGGAAGAATGTCAGAGCCGCTCCGATCGTTAATCGTAAATATTCTACATGTTTAATATTTACGATCAGAAATCCTGATGTGTGGGGGGAACCCTGAGGACAAACACGCACACGCTCTGGAGATTATCACGTGAAATGAAACAATATCCAATCTGAAAGCGAGATGATGGAAGATGAAAGCAGTCATGGTGCAGCACAAAGTGAAATTGATGTGGACAGCAGATATGGAGTATCAGCTTATTGATTTGTGGCAACAGCACAAATGTTTATACAACGTGTCGTGAAGAAAATCCTTTCAAACACTATCATTGCAATTTCTTCCTGCATATCTTCTGCCATGCTTTTTCTGAAGTCTCGCGAGATTTTGTGAGATTTCCTGTGTTTACAGTCGAGACTCTGGTTGAAAATCTGCTCATGTGTGGTGTGCTGTCTTTGTCACATCATGGCACACCACACACTATAGGAGCAAAATGGTTAAATCTAGGATTTTTTATCCTCATGTTTGTGGTCTATCACATTTTGAAAATATTTTGGTGTGTACCCAGCATTAATGTTTTTAGCAAATGAGAGTCACTGCAATTCATTCAAAAACAGTAGGCAATTATTGAACATAAAGGTCTGGAGTTTACTGTCTGGAGATTTTGAATGGTATGGTCCGCGATATCAGGTGTCTGTTAGATGAGAGCACTGCAGAAGCAGACTGAATGAAACTCAACATTCACAAACACAGTAGCTAGAATTTAAAACCCTGATGAAAAGGCTCAGCTAACTGTTGAAAAGATGCAATATACTCTGTGTTGCGCGCACACAATATCTCTTCTCTTTGTGCTCTAAACTTTTCATTATGGTGCGAGGGTTCACCTACGGCTCAAGAAAGAGGTTTTGCAGTAAAGCACACCATCATCTGTAAAGCACCCAGAATGTGCATAAAATGTGCCACTCTGCATTGGAGCCTTTCACACAGTTTTTGCAATGAAAGATAACTAAAGCTAAACTGGGTCACTTCTCTGTTTGAAAATAGCAATTTAAATAACAACTGTTGGGATGGATTTCCTAGGAAACTGCATACTATCATCATCTGTCTGTCTATTTTTAAAATAAGATCATATCATTTCTTTTTAATTCTTTATTTAAATGGAATTGTAAATTCAACCCCCCAAAAGAGTATGCTATTATTTTCTGATGAAATTAAGAATAGCAAAGGCAAAGCTCGTAATTCCCAAAAAGTTCCCCCACAAGCACCTTGCTTCAACCAGGAGAGAGCCTAAAGTTATATAATGTAGCTTTAATATTTAGCCTAGAATTGTTTTATTGGATGTATAATATCTGTTGTCCTAGTAAATAACACATTGTTTATACATTGCATATATTTATGTAGTAATAACATTTGTATTAAAAAGGACTATTTTACAATATAATAAATTGTTACATTAAATATCATTTATGTAATATTTTATGTTTTCTCTTCATTTATAATGTAGCAGTGTGTAGTTAGCAAATATTCTGATATGAAAAAAAAAAACCCACTATGGATCATTATTGTCAGATACTGTAATTTTTTTACCGAAAGATTGGGTTATGACATTTTAGTTAAACATTATGTGGTCAGAATAAAAAGTACAAAATCCATACATTGATGAATCATTCCCGATAAGATCAATAACAAGACTTTACAAATTTGATAGAGTGAATCTTAATTGCATGCCAGATTTAGTTTAAATTGTCTTTAATACTATGATATAAAGTTAATCACCCTTTTTGTTTGGTCTATATCGAACACCCACCCCAAAACCACAAATAATTCACCAATGCAAAAACGGAAATTCTGTCACTTACACACCCTCATGTTGTTCCAAAACCAAAAGAGTTTCTCTTCTGGGGAACAAACTAAGATTATATTTTAAGAATATTGTTCTTTGAGGTGTTCTTATAATTACAGTGAAAGGGGGCTCATGTCATATATTCCAAGTCTTCCTATAGCTTGGTGTTACATTAAATTTCAGTCATTATTCACTATTCGCAGATTTTTCAAAGAACTGGTTATCCCTGGCAACCACCTGTTGAAGCGTGATTGCAATAATCAAAAAAAAATTAATAAAGTTTGGAGTCTGTTTACACCTGTATTTAACACTATCTACTTGTGAACAGATGAGCTGAGATGAATGTTAATGCCAAATTTAAAGAGGATGCATAAGACCTCTGTGGTTAGAAGAAGTGTTATCCTCAAGCTTTTTTATTATTGTTTTGTTTTTTGTTTTTTTCAGATTGTCAAAACAGATATGATGCTTTAGCACCACCGAAAAGACTACTATGTGTAGCAGCAAATATGTCCAGACACTAGATACAAAAATAATTCTTTATTGTCCTGATAAATTAATTCATTCTTTTAAAAGATCATGTTGTGTCATAAGACAAAATTTCTTCCCTGGTGTGAGTAGGTGCATAGGAATGCACCGTTTTGATTTTTTTTTTTAATACATAACCTTAATTAATTTGTGGTAAATATGCCTCATACTAAATGCTAATGCAAAAATTTTTTTTACAATAAATACATTTAAATCAACGTTAGATAATGCATATTTTCATCATATCAAATAACTTCTTCATTTACATACAATAGTACATATCTTTGTATTACACTTCTAAACAAAATTGCATCTTCAAAAACAAATGTATTTAGCAATAAGGTAAATTAAATTGTATCCCAAACAATCATTTGCTTGTATTCTGCATTCTAACCTATAGTAAATTCATGGACTGCCTTAAATCCATTTCGAGAACAGGACACCAAACAAAACTTTTAATCTACGATTCGTATAATCAAAAGGTAAATCATCTACGACTTAAAGTCCTTGAAGAGTCTCATGGGTTTTGAGTCACATTAGACCATAGCCACTTTGTTTAAATCCCCTGGTCAGTTTCACAACCGGAACTCTAAAACAAATTACCTTAACTTCAACATGAATATAACTAACGTTACACGGTTTACGAATTTCTACACTAACGTTACTCTCTACTGTAAAACATGTACATAAGCATGACTACAAGTGCACACATGTGTAATTCACTTACCTTGTCTCCGCGTTACTCTGCTTTTGTGTTTGGGAAAAGTTTATCCAACTTGGAAGATTTATGAACAACGCAAATTCGCACGCTGGCCACAGAGTCCACTGTGTGATTTACTCGGTGTAAGGTACACAACAAATAATTATTAAAAAAATAAAATAAAACAACATTGATAATTATGACATTCCGATTATTTTTGTTTACATAGGGTAGTCGCTTAATTTGTAGTTAAAACTGGTGTCCATTTAAAAATAAGTACTTTGCAATTTTCTGGCCCTTTCACAGTCAGCATATCGCGCTACAACAGCTTTTCAAAGTGACGAGGTTTCGTATAAAGAAAAGATTCATTAGAAGGGAAACTAACGAAAAGCATCGGTTCCATGAAAGGCGACCCGGAAGTAGTTCTAATTGGTCAAAAAACGTTGAGGACGCCATACGTTTTTCATTTTAAACTCCAATGTTCGAAGAGTGTTTAATTTATTTATTTTTTTTGCAGTTTTGGTGGTGTTTTTTTGGGTCAAGTCTAACCCTAGTGCTCACAGTTTTGACAGCATTTTTCACTATGTCTATTCATGTAGTTGCTTTTCAAATAATAATAATTTAAAAAAAAAAAATAATAATAATAATAAAAAAGATCAATCCTGGATAGAACTCTGATCTCTTTACCTGCTTCTGTGCGTTTTTGGAATAATACATTCAGTGACTTAGAATGGAGTTCTTCTTCAAAAAATATTCTGCAACAAAGTTGTAAAAGGGTAACAAAATCATTTTAAAATAATGTGTCGTTGATAATTGATAGCCAGAACACTACAAGCTTGCGTAATGTACAGTATTTTAGCCGACTCCACATTTGGGCATCAAATTTTGTATTAAATGTGATCACATTGCATCTTTATGGCTATCTGCCTATACAGACTTATAAAGCAAACTTCTTACACATGCCAGGTTAATTAGAGATGTGAAGTAAAGTGATAGTTACATGAAGCCAATTATGGTGTCCCATACTCAGAATTTGTGCTCTGCATTAAACCCATCCAAGTGCAAACGCACAACAGTAAGTAGTGAACACATACACCGTGAACACACATCTGGAGCAGTGGGCAGATGTGCTGCGGCACCCAGGGAGCATTTGAGGGTTCGTTCACAGTGCCTTGCTCAAGGGTCTCACCTCAGATGTAGTATTGAAGGTGGAAGAGAGCACTGGTTATTCATTCCCCCCACCTAATTTCTGCCAGTACCAAGACTCGAACCTGCAACCTTTGAGTTACAACTCTCAAACATTAGGCCAAGACTGCCCCAAATTAATTAAAATCAGGAATTTGCCTTTGATCACTTTTTGATCCGTTCGATCTGTATTCAGCTCCATACACATCTGCCTGCAACTGTCAAGTAATTAAAAAAACTTTGTTCAAGGGCAGACCTGCACACTTGCAGTCCTTACAGTCGTCGCCACTTGATGTAGATGCAGGAGTGACACAATAGTTCAGGATCAACATTCATTTGAGGAAGATGAAGGAATCACAGAGAATAACAAGTCACATAGCTATCACAGCAGAAAGTCCATGATTGATTTCAACTTAATACAGACACAGCGGAACACAGACACACTGAATGCCTGTGACACTTGTCATATTTCCTCTGGCTCTACTATATAAGTGGGTGTGAAGACCACAAGTGTGTGTAGATTTTATTATGTCCTTATGTAACAGACAACAAAATTTAGTAATGCTTCTATTTAAGAGATTAAACAAAGCAGTTGAACTTTTTTTTAAATACACTTATCTCTGCAACAGTAAAATCTGCAGCACTTTACATTTTACTACCAGTGCCTAATTAATTGACCTTACACTTGAAAGTTTGCACTGGAAAATGCATATAGGATCAAACGTTTTAAAAACGTAATGATAAAAACACATCTAAAAAAATAATAATACAAATAAATAACTTTAATAAACTTCCAATGGGGCTTTGTGATGTAAGTGGATTTTTTTTAAAACAAATAATTGCAAGAAGTGTAATGAAAAGAGAAAGGGAGAGCAACTATTAACATTAAGAAATCTTTTAAATCCATGGTAAGCACATTTAAAGTAAATGAACTGGGCATCTCTTTCCTGAACAATAATCATTTGTTCAGGTCGGCATGCAAATCACAGAGGAATTATATGTAACAATGATTGATGACAATATAGTTCCACTTGCAATTGTTATGGCCTTCCCTCGTCAGCTTCTTCTTTTCGTTTGTTTTGCTGTAAATTAATCAACAATGCTAAACTGCCCATGATGTAGGCTAAACCACCGGGAGACGGCTGTTGTATGATTCTCATTCATTCTCACATTCATTCAATTTTTTATTAGTATCGCAATACTACAATTACAAAAAAATAATGGCAGCAGTAACACAATAAATAATATATTATAGTGTTACCAACAATTCACCATAATTGCACCCTAACTGTGGAGATAACCATATAGATTTACAAGACTGTTCCAGTCGTTGGACCACTAGTCATCGTTTACTTCGCATGAGTGCCTACTACTGGCGGAACCCATGCAATGATGTTAAAAGAAGAATCTTGGATTTTCACTCGTGTTCCTGGAGATCCACCTTTCTGCAAAGTGTAGCTCCAACCCTAATCAAACACACCTGAATCAGCTAAGAGCTTCAGGAGCACTTGATTTTTACAGATCAGAGGGAGAAAGGGAGACATTTATACAGCATTCAGAAAGTAGTCTGAATCTCCGTCCACATGAAAACGCAAACGCAGGCTATGATTCACTGTCACGAGCATGCCAAGCCAACAGGTGGCGATATAATCTCCACCGTGAAGCCACGTTGGCCAATCAGAAGCCTGGAAAAGTTTCCAGTAGGCGGAGATAACATGAAAACTTTCTGCAAGAAACTCAGCTTGCAAACAGGATTTATTTATTTATTTATTTTATTTTGTTGTTGTTGTTTTTGTTACAGTAGCATATAAATTGACATCCCACTAAGTTCAAACCTCAGTCCAGAAGATGGCAGTAATGCCCCTCGTTTGCAAACTGCCAATAAAAACCACAGAAGAAGAAGTTTTTTTCTTTTACTGTCTATGATATTAACAGACAGGTGTGTTAATCAGAGGTTTGAGACTGAACTCTGCAAGAAGGCAGAGCTCCAGGAACAGGATTGTGTACCCATACTCTTGGAACCTACTATGGGGCTGTTGTATTATATATATATATATATATATATATATCTTTTCCCCCTTTTGAATTAGTTTTATGTACCGTTGACCATCTGAATGAAGAGGAACACATTTTTTTATTATTATTATGGAAGCAATTCCATGGGAGAAAAAGCTTAGGAAATCATGTTGTAAAATGCATCCAAAATCCCTTCAACCAACTTTAGCTTATAAGATCCTCCTATAAGTATTGACATGTAGCATGCAATTTGCACTTAATCATTTGCATCATTAATTTCACTGCTGTTTATATATGCTCTATATAATCGTGTATGTGACAAATAAAAACCATAAATCGTTTGAGATGTAGGGTTAAAAGTGTTTGATTAAGCTTTAAAGTGGTTATTTGTAACATTTTGTGTATTTGTAATTTTGACAGTATTGTACTGAATTCATATTGTTGTTGTTTTTCTTACAGTTTACGCAACCACATTGATTAGATATGATATTTGAATTGTATCAGAAAAACACGTCTGAGAGAGCCCTAGTAGGTCTCGAGGAAGAGGTAAGCAGTCTTCGGTCCATGTTAACAGAAGGTGGCTGTAATGCGCTATGTTAGTTTGCGATCCGCTGTTTAACGAACCAAGAAGAAGAAAGAAGAGGTAACATCTCGGTTACGTATGTAACCACGGTTCCCTGAATAGGGAACGAGATGCTGCGGTGATGTCACCGTACGGGAACACCTCTTGGTGTGACGAATGTCTGAAGCCCTATACCATCCCGCCAATCCTATTTGGCCAAATAGCGCTTGGCACCACCCCACGCATGCGTACGCATCGTATACCTGAGTCCCGCACGCTATTTCACTCAGATTTCATGAACTGAAGAAGAACGCTATCAAGGTATGGAACGGCCGGGACCGCAGAATCTCGTTCCCTATTCAGGGAACTGTGGTTACATACGTAACCGAGATGTTCCCTTTCATAGGTCACTTTGATGCTGCGGTGACGTCACCGTATGGGAACCCTATACCATAACGCCTGACGTACCTGATAGCTGGGTAAGCATCTGCTCAAGCGGAGAGAACCCGGGAGCCAGGAGCCGTCCTCACATCCAGACTGTAAAACTTGATGAAAGTGCTCGGAGAGGACCATCCTGCCGCAGCACAGATATCATCCATAGAAGATCCACTGAGAAAAGGCTGTGAAGAAGCCACTGCTCTTGTGGAATGAGCTCTAACTCCTAAGGGCAAAGCGAGTCCGCGCGCCTCATAGGCTAAAGATATTGCCTCCACCAACCAATGGGACATGCGTTGCTTTGTGACAGCATGGCCTCTATTCTTGTGTCCGAAACAGACAAACAGCTGGTCAGACTCACGCCATGGGACTCTTCGATCAACATAAGTCTTCAACGCTCTGACAGGGCAAAGACTCAGATCTCCTGACCCCGCCTCTGCAGGGGGTAAAGCCTCCAAGACCACTTGTTGAAAGTGAAAAGGGTTCGAAGCGACCTTAGGGACATAATTAGGCCTCGGTCGCAGCAATACTATATAGTTATAGTATAGTTTCAAGGGGCTCAAACGGATGCCCTGATAAACCTTGCAACACAATGGATAAATCCCATGAAGGAACTCGCACAGGGCGGAAAGGCCTCAGCCATCGCGCACCCTGTATAAAACGAGAGACCAGCGGATGACGGCCCACTGAAGCACCATCTATATATACGTGGTTAGCTGAAATGGCTGCCATGTAAACTTTCAGAGTGGCTGGCGTTACTCCATCAGAGAAACGGTCTTGATGGAACTCCAGTACTGAAGTCACTGGGCAGTAAACTGGATCCATATTACGAATTCCACACCAGGCCGTAAACAGTTTCCACTTGAAAGCATATAAGCATCTCGTAGAAGCTGCCCTAGAATTCATTATAGTCTCGGTGGTCTCAACAGAAAGACCGGGACATATTAACTCACTCCGCTCAGAGGCCACGCCCACAGCTTCCATAGATCTGGCCTTGGGTGCCAAATCATTCCCTGTGCTTGCGATAGTAAGTCCTGTCTGAGGGGAATCTCCCATGGAAAGCCCGCTAACAGACTGACCAGGTCCACAAACCACGGCTGTGTGGGCCACCACGGAGCCACCAACAGCAGCTGCTCCACTCTGTCCAGCCGTAACACCGCTGGAATTAGACGAATCGAGGGAAAAGCATACAAGCTGGTTCTGGGCCAATTGTGAGCTAACGCATCCAAGCCAAGGGGCGATTGAGGGCATAGGGAGAACCACATCGGGCAATGTGTAGTCATGCTCGACGCGAATAAGTCCACTCTTGCTTCTCCAAATATTTGCCATAAGAGGCTCACCGTTTGGGGGTGCAACCTCTATTCCCCCTGCTCCAGAGTCTGTCTGGATAGCAAATCCGCTCCTAAGTTCAAACGTCCAGGGACATGAGCCGCTCGGATCGACAGAAATCTGTTCTGAGACGAAAGAAGAATATTTCTCACCAGCCTGCACAGGGGGCGAGGCGTAATCCTCCTTGATGATTCAGATATGACACAACCGCTATGTTGTCTGACCTGAGCAGTACATGATGGGCGATCAGCAGATTCGAGAAGTACTGGAGAGCTAGAAAAACTGCCAGTAATTCCAACCTGTTTATATGCCAACTGCGTTGTGTCGCCGTCCATACTCCGTGAGCTGGGCGCCCTTGACAAACAGCTCCCCAACCGGTCAAAGACGCGTCCGTCGTGACAGTCTCTCGGGAAGCACAAATCCCCAGCCGAACTCCAGCTAGAAGGAATTCGGTTGACATCCACTGTCTTATTGACATAACACAGATAAAATCGTCCGATGCGGAAGACAACTGGGTGAAATGTTCCGGCTTTTCATCCACCACTGAAAAGGGCGCATATGAAGTATGCCCAGATGGATTACAGGGGATGCCGCTGCCATTAGACCTAAAAGTCTGAGGCACAAACTCACCGTCACTGTGCGACCCACTTTGAAGTGACACACGCATGACGCGAGAGACTGAGCGCGCGGGAGTGATAGTCTTGCTGTCATCGTGCGAGAGTCCAAGTCTATTCTCAGAAAGGTTATCCGTTGAGAGGGAATTAAAACGCTCTTCTGGAAATTCGTGCATAAGCCCAGGCTGTTTAGATGATTCAGCACAAGACCCCAGTGAGAGTGTGCTTGAGCCTGCGATTGTGATAACACCAGCCATTCGTCTAAGTAATTCAACACGCGAACGCCCTGGAGCCGCAACGGGGCCAGAGCTGCGTCCATGCATTTCGAAAAAGTTCGGGGAGCCAGAGCTAAGCCAAAGGGAAGAACGCGGTATTGATACGCTTTGCCCTCTAAAGCAAATCTGAGGAACTTCCTGTGTCTCTTGATGATCTGAATATGAAAATATGCATCCTTCAGATCGATCGTGACAAACCAGTTGTTTGGTTGAATCTGAGACAAAATAGACTTTACCGTTAACATTTGAATTTGCTCGTCCTGAGTGCAAGATTCAAACGGCGTACCGTAAAACTTCAAATAATAGCCCGAGCTTTACCCAAATCGCCGAACTGCACCGGCTTGTATTTGAGACAGGCGTCTATAAGAGACAGGCCTTTAATATACAACCCGAATTCCGGAAAAGTTGGGACGTTTTTTAAATTTGAATAAAATGAAAACTAAAAGACTTTCAAATCACATGAGCGAATATTTTATTCACAATAGAACATAGATAACGTAGCAAATGTTTAAACTGAGAAATTTTACACTTTTATCCACTTAATTATCTCATTTAAAATTTAATGCCTGCTACAGGTCTCAAAAAAGTTGGCACGGGGGCAACAAATGGCTAAAAAAGCAAGCAGTTTTGAAAAGATTCAGCTGGGAGAACATCTAGTGATTAATTAAGTTAATTGATATCAGGTCTGTAACATGATTAGCTATAAAAGCTTTGTCTTAGAGAAGCAGAGTCTCTCAGAAGTAAAGATGGGCAGAGGCTCTCCAATCTGTGAAAGAATGCGTAAAAAAATTGTGGAAAACTTCAAAAACAATGTTCCTCAACGTCAAATTGCAAAGGCTTTGCAAATCTCATCATCTACAGTGCATAACATCATCAAAAGATTCAAAGAAACTGGAGAAATCTCTGTGCGTAAGGGACAAGGCCGGAGACCTTTATTGGATGCCCGTGGTCTTCGGCTCTCAGACGACACTGCATCACTCATCGGCATGATTGTGTCAATGACATTACTAAATGGGCCCAGGAATACTTTCAGAAACCACTGTCGGTAAACACAATCCGCCGTGCCATCAGCAGATGCCAACTAAAGCTCTATCATGCAAAAAGGAAGCCATATGTGAACATGGTCCAGAAGCGCTGTCGTGTCCTGTGGGCCAAGGCTCATTTAAAATGGACTATTTCAAAGTGGAATAGTGTTTTATGGTCAGACGAGTCCAAATTTGACATTCTTGTTGGAAATCACGGACGCCGTGTCCTTCGGGCTAAAGAGGAGGGAGACCTTCCAGCATGTTATCAGCGTTCAGTTCAAAAGCCAGCATCTCTGATGGTATGGGGGTGCATAAGTGCATACGGTATGGGCAGCTTGCATGTTTTGGAAGGCTCTGTGAATGCTGAAAGGTATATAAAGGTTTTAGAGCAACATATGCTTCCCTCCAAACAACGTCTATTTCAGGGAAGGCCTTGTTTATTTCAGCAGGACAATGCAAAACCACATACTGCAGCTATAACAACAGCATGGCTTCGTCGTAGAAGAGTCCGGGTGCTAACCTGGCCTGCCTGCAGTCCAGATCTTTCACCTATAGAGAACATTTGGTGCATCATTAAACGAAAAATACGTCAAAGACGACCACAAACTCTTCAGCAGCTGGAAATCTATATAAGGCAAGAATGGGACCAAATTCCAACAGCAAAACTCCAGCAACTCATAGCCTCAATGCCCAGACGTCTTAAAACTGTTTTGAAAAGAAAAGGAGATGCTACACCATGGTAAACATGCCCCGTCCCAACTATTTTGAGACCTGTAGCAGAAATCAAAATTGAAATGAGCTCATTTTGTGCATAAAATTGTAAACTTTCTCAGTTTAAACATTTACTATGTTATCTATGTTCTATTGTGAATAAAATATTGGCTCATGTGATTTGAAAGTCTTTTAGTTTTCATTTTATTCAAATTTAAAAAACGTCCCAACTTTTCCGGAATTCGGGTTGTAATGTTGAGATGTTCAAGCATGACAGTAGGAGGTTACCACATTATATTACGTTTTATTTATAATTAATTTGAATGTGTTTAACAAATAATTTAATGTAAGAAATGTCTTTGGCTATTGGCAGCATAAAAAAACATAAAAAACAAAACGATGTGACAGCATTGGGCAGAACAATACAAGTTACCCCTAAACGAATGTGTTTAACAAATCATTTAGTGTAAGAAATGTCTTAGATTATTGGCAGCATAAAAAATGAAACGATGTGACAGCAATGGGCAGAACAATATAAGTTACCGCTAAAATCCATCGAGCATATGAACTTGTTGCCCGAAACATATCAACAAGAAAGAATGAAGGCTACCCTTTAAAACAACTGCAATCATGTGATAGAAAATTACTCTATTCATCACTATCATCATCCCCGCGATCCTCAATTACAAGTTCATTGGCGAATTCCTCCTCCACGTCGCTCTCCTCCACTTCTCCCTCTCCAGCCTCTGCTAATTCTGCCTGCCTTTCTGCACTAACAGCTCTCGCCCAGATGCGCACGGCTCTCCCTCTTTGAAACAATGGATAAGGTGATCCTCACTTCCATCAGAAGCTACTGTCAGGCCACATACCTAAGGATAACATCCCGAAGTTAATGAAATATATTATCTCCTCTTTCTCCCTCGCACACACACACACACGTGCATGTGCGCGCAAGCATACCTTAAAGGAATTTTTCAGCCGCTCCGTATCCAGCTTTTCCCACGCTTGAAGTACCCAGGAAACCAACAAGCGACGAGCTGGGGCCCTCATATTTCCTCCAGCTGTGTTCCTCTTTGTCCACATCCCCTGCCATCCAGTGGTCATAGGACTCGTGCAGGCTGGCTTTGAATGGTTGGTTCCATACGACGTCAGGGGCCTGTATGTACTTTGTACAGCCACCGGGTATTACAGCCGTGGTTATGTTGTAGCCCCTTTTGAGCTCAGCTTTGGTCGCTGTGCTGATATGACAGCGATATGAATCCCAGGTTAGGAGACGAGGGGCGAAGTTGAGCTTTCCCACCACTCTCTGAAGCCAGTCTGCAGTCAGCTCCTCGTTCATCCATCCATTTTTGGACGTGGCCACCACCACCCCACTGATATTCTGCATTAATTTCACCTCCTTGATCCCCCCTTTGAAGACAATGTAAGGTTTCAATTTGGTCCCATCTGCTTTCGCAGCCAACACCACAGTTAAGTGGCTCTTCTCATGGCCTGTGGTTTTCAGTGGAACACTGCGTGCACCTCTTGCATCCACCGTTGTAGAGCCCACCATATCAAACCACACCGCTGTTTCGTCCATGGCTATAATGTTTTTCGGCTGGTATATGTGACAAAATTTACCAGTTTCTCAGTGAAGTGCTTGGCGTCTTTCTGGGCCACAGTTGTGCGTCTTCTGACTGAAAAGTCGTTGCGCCTCAGGAATTTGTCCAGCCAGCCAGCGCTCGCAGTAAAACTCTCCTCATCCCTGCCGTCACTCACTGTTGCATACACTTCTTTTGCCTTGGCCCTGATCATTTTACGTGAGACTCTGAGATGCTTTGCCCGCATGCTGTGGATCCACTCACACACGCTCACCTCCAGCTCTTCACTGGCCTTCTTCCTCCCTCCACCTCGCAGTCTGGCCCTTTTGTCGTCTTCCACGGACAGACGGTTCAGTTCAGCTTTATTTTTATGCCATTCTCGCACTCTCTTTGGATCAACCGAGAAATTGTGATGAGTCGTTCATGAACTGTTGTTGTGTCTGTCATGTGAAATCTAATCGAAACATAGAACAGACGATCTGACGGGTTTGAGAATATCAAATACAACCCGATACTAAAAAACAGACCAGGCCTCTATTTGAGACCGGCCTTTATTTACCCAAACCTGTCGTCACACCAAGCGTTTAAAAGAGACAGGCGTCTATTTGGGACTCGGCTATTATTTGAAGTTTCACGGTAGATCCAAAATGGGTCGCAAACCGCTGCCAAAATAGCGGCTATAAAAACCTGACTCCATCTGAGAGGGGTGTACTTCCTCTATAGCCCCTTTGCTCAGCAGAGCTGACATCTCTTGTCGCAGCACCGCTATTTCCTTTGTGGCAGGGAAGCTGCCCACCAGCTCTCAGACCTGCGACTGGGAAGATCTTCGGTCACGGACTATTCCATCCAGTTCCGCACCCTGGCGGCCGCATGCCAGTGGAACGAGGCGGCGCAGTGGGATCGATTCCTGCATGGGCTGGCCGACCGTGTTCTGAAAGAGATCTACCTCCTCGAGTTGCCCCCTACACTCAACGGCTTAATTGACCTGGCCCTTTGAGTTGATGCTTGGATTAACCGCCTGGGTAGACAGGTCAGTCCTACACGCCATCCCATATCTCCGGAAAGGGGCCGTTTGAGTCGAGAGAACACTGTCGGTCCCGTCGGCGACCACGAATCCATGCAGGTGGGTAGAGCTCGGCTGTCCCGGAGGGAGAGAGAGCGGCGGAGGTCCTAAGGACTGTGTTTATACTGCGGTGGCTCGGAGCACTCCATCTATTCCTGCCCGGTGAAAAGAGCCAGCCCGGTAGTAAAGATGAGGCTACTATCGGGTGGGATCTCCGCCAGGAAGTCCTCAACAACATCATCGACTCTCTTTCTGGTGAAACTGCGGTGGGAGAATCACACTCACGACTGTCACGCCCTTCTGGACTCTGGAGCCGAAGGTAATTTCATTGACTCTATCATTGCATGTCACTTGAACATTCCTGTCCTTCCTATGTCTCCGTACATCCATGTCACTGCACTCAAAGGCCAGGAACTGCCACACGTCACCCACTATACGGAACCCATCATTCTGCTCACCTCAGGCAACCACAGCGAAACCATATCCTTTTACCTCATGGACTCCCCCGTAGCTCCCATTGTTTTAGGTCACCCCTGGTTAATCAAACATAATCCACGAGTGGATTGGGGTTCCAACACTGTCACATTGTGGAGTGAAAGTTGTTATGAGTTTTGTTTGGTTTCTGCTTGTCCTGTTGTGCCTGTTTTTGTCTTTCAGAAAGAGAATATGGTGTTAACAAAGGTGCCCGCAGAGTACTTGGACCTGAAGGAGGTGTTCAGTAAGTCCTGTGCTGCTTCTCTTCATCCGCATCATCCCTACGACTGTGCGATAGACTTAGTGCCAGGTAAGTCTCCGCCTAAAGGCAAACTTTACTACCTTTCTATTCCGGAGAGGGAGGCCATGGAGAAATACATTTCTGATTCATTGGCATCGAGGTTCATCCGTCCTTCCTCTTCTCCAGCGGGGGCCGGGATTCTTTTTTGTGGGTAAGAAGGATGGTTCTCTGCGACCTTGTATTGACTACCGAGAGCTGAACAACATCACGATAAAGAACACCTATCCTTTGCCATTGATGTCTTCAGCTTTCGAGAGGTTGCAGGGAGCATCCGTATTCACAAAATTGGATTTACGTAACGCTTATCATTTGGTCCGCATCAGGAAAGGGGGATGAATGGAAAACCGCCTTTAACACCCCTAGAGGGCACTTTGAATACTTGGTGATGCCGTTCGGGCTCTCCAACTCTCCAGGGATTTTCCAAGCACTCGTTAATGACGTGTTGAGAGACATGGTAGATCAGTTTATATATGTTTACCTGGATGACATACTGATTTTTTTCTTCAGCTCTCCAGGAACACGTTCAACACGTCAGACAAGTGCTCCAGAGATTACTTGAGAATGGGATTTTTGTCAAGGTGGAGAAATGCGTATTCCATGCACAGCCTGTTCCCTTCCTAGAGTATATCGTCTCGTCCGAGGGAATATGTATGGACCCTGACAAAGTTAAGGCTGTGATAGATTGGCCATCTCCAGATTACCCTCACCTCTGACGGCCTTGACCTCCCCCAGTACTCCGTTCAGGTGGTCGGATGCAGCCGAGACTGCATTCACCAACCTCAAGAGCCGGTTTGTTTCGGCTCCCATCCTTTTGGCCCCTGATCCTACACGGCAGTTCGTGGTGGAGCTCGATGCATCAGAGGTGGGGGTAGGAGCAGTGCTGTCCCAGCATGCTGTCTCGGACGATAAGATGCATCCATGCGCGTTTTTCTCCCATCGGTTATCTCCTGCTGAACGCAATTATGACATTGGTAACAGAGAATGGTTGGCCGTCAAATTAGCTTTGGAGGAGTGGCGTCACTGGTTGGATAGTTCAGGGGTACCTTTCATTGTTTGGACTGATCATAAGAATTTAGAATATATTAGAACTGCCAAAAGACTCAATTCCAGGCAGGCTCGGTGGGTACTTTTTTTCGGTCGTTTTGATTTTACTTTATCGTACCGCCCGGGTTCCAAGAATGTCAAACCCGATTCTTTGTCACGTCTTTTTGATCCCTCCGCCCGCCCGGTGACTCCCGAGTGTATTTTACCTGAGAAATTATTCGTCTCAGCACTCGTATGGGAGGTCGAGTCGAAGGTCAAGACGGCCTTAGAAGGGGTAACGTCTCCGCCCAGTTGCCCACCGAATCGTTTATTTGTACCGGAGGAGTTACGGTCCGAAGTCATTCAGTGGGGTCACTGCTCTAACGTTGCTTGTCATCCGGGGATAAGCCGAACCAATGGGTTAGTTAAACAACGATTCTGGTGGCCACTTATGGCTCGTGACATCCACAATTTTGTTTTGGCTTGCTCAGTTTGCGCCAGTGGCCAGTCATCTAACCAACCTCCTGATGGGCTCCTTCAACCGCTGTCTGTTCCTTCGAGACCCTGGCCCCACATCGCACTAGATTTTGTTACTGCCCTCCCGCCCTCTAATGGCATGATGGTCGTTTTGACCATAGTGGACCGGTTCTCGAAGGCGGCACATTTCATTCCCTTGCCCAAATTACTGACAGCCAAGGAGACAGCGGTCACTGTCCTAGATCACGTCTTTCGGCTACATGGCCTCCCGGTAGACGTGGTTTCTGACAGGGGATCCCAATTTATATCCAAATTTTGGAAAGAATTTTGCAAGTTGCTAGGAGCGTCGGTTAGCCTGTCTTCAGCTTTCGAGAGGTTGCAGGGAGCATCCGTATTCACAAAATTGGATTTACGTAACGCTTATCATTTGGTCCGCATCAGGAAAGGGGGATGAATGGAAAACCGCCTTTAACACCCCTAGAGGGCACTTTGAATACTTGGTGATGCCGTTCGGGCTCTCCAACTCTCCAGGGATTTTCCAAGCACTCGTTAATGACGTGTTGAGAGACATGGTAGATCAGTTTATATATGTTTACCTGGATGACATACTGATTTTTTTCTTCAGCTCTCCAGGAACACGTTCAACACGTCAGACAAGTGCTCCAGAGATTACTTGAGAATGGGATTTTTGTCAAGGTGGAGAAATGCGTATTCCATGCACAGCCTGTTCCCTTCCTAGAGTATATCGTCTCGTCCGAGGGAATATGTATGGACCCTGACAAAGTTAAGGCTGTGATAGATTGGCCATCTCCAGATTACCCTAAGGCCCTACAGCGGTTTCTGGGGTTCGCCAATTTCTATCGGCGTTTCATTCACAATTTCAGCCAACTAGCCTCACCTCTGACGGCCTTGACCTCCCCCAGTACTCCGTTCAGGTGGTCGGATGCAGCCGAGACTGCATTCACCAACCTCAAGAGCCGGTTTGTTTCGGCTCCCATCCTTTTGGCCCCTGATCCTACACGGCAGTTCGTGGTGGAGCTCGATGCATCAGAGGTGGGGGTAGGAGCAGTGCTGTCCCAGCATGCTGTCTCGGACGATAAGATGCATCCATGCGCGTTTTTCTCCCATCGGTTATCTCCTGCTGAACGCAATTATGACATTGGTAACAGAGAATGGTTGGCCGTCAAATTAGCTTTGGAGGAGTGGCGTCACTGGTTGGATAGTTCAGGGGTACCTTTCATTGTTTGGACTGATCATAAGAATTTAGAATATATTAGAACTGCCAAAAGACTCAATTCCAGGCAGGCTCGGTGGGTACTTTTTTTCGGTCGTTTTGATTTTACTTTATCGTACCGCCCGGGTTCCAAGAATGTCAAACCCGATTCTTTGTCACGTCTTTTTGATCCCTCCGCCCGCCCGGTGACTCCCGAGTGTATTTTACCTGAGAAATTATTCGTCTCAGCACTCGTATGGGAGGTCGAGTCGAAGGTCAAGACGGCCTTAGAAGGGGTAACGTCTCCGCCCAGTTGCCCACCGAATCGTTTATTTGTACCGGAGGAGTTACGGTCCGAAGTCATTCAGTGGGGTCACTGCTCTAACGTTGCTTGTCATCCGGGGATAAGCCGAACCAATGGGTTAGTTAAACAACGATTCTGGTGGCCACTTATGGCTCGTGACATCCACAATTTTGTTTTGGCTTGCTCAGTTTGCGCCAGTGGCCAGTCATCTAACCAACCTCCTGATGGGCTCCTTCAACCGCTGTCTGTTCCTTCGAGACCCTGGCCCCACATCGCACTAGATTTTGTTACTGCCCTCCCGCCCTCTAATGGCATGATGGTCGTTTTGACCATAGTGGACCGGTTCTCGAAGGCGGCACATTTCATTCCCTTGCCCAAATTACTGACAGCCAAGGAGACAGCGGTCACTGTCCTAGATCACGTCTTTCGGCTACATGGCCTCCCGGTAGACGTGGTTTCTGACAGGGGATCCCAATTTATATCCAAATTTTGGAAAGAATTTTGCAAGTTGCTAGGAGCGTCGGTTAGCCTGTCTTCGGGTTATCATCCCCAGAGTAACGGGCAGTCTGAGCGAGCCAACCAAGATTTAGAGAGGACGTTGCAATGTTTGGTCTCCAAGAATCCTTCTTCCTGGAGCCAACAACTCTCTATGGTGGAGTACGCTCACAATTCGTTACCAGTGTCAGCCACGGGCCTCTCTCCGTTTCAGTGCAGCTTAGGTTACCAGCCACCAGTTTTTTCTAGTCTGGAATCTGAAGTCGCGGTCCCCTCCACTCACGCATTTGTCCAGAGGTGCCACCGCACCTGGACCAGAGCCCGCGAGACTCTGCTCCGAGTGAGGGAGCGCACTAAGGCCAAGGCCTTTCTACCAACAACATTCCTCTGCGTTCCGTCTCTAACAAATTAGCTCCCAAATTTATTGGCCCGTTTACTATCACCAAAATCATTAGTCCAGTGACAGTCCACCTCAAACTACCTACAGCGTACAGGAGAATACATCCCGCCTTTCATGTGTCCAAAATTAAACCCGTGTTTTATTCACGTATAAATCCGCCTACTCCGGTTCCCCCGCTGCCGCGTCTCGTAGATGGGGAACCGACCTATTTGGTTAATCGTATTCTGGACTCGAGACGGAGGGGGTGAGGATTCCAGTACCTGGTGGACTGGGAAGGTTACGGTCCGGAGGAGAGGAGTTGGGTACCTTCTAGGGACATACTGGATCACTCCCTTATTGATGATTACAATCAGCAGGTAGGCCCTTCTGGGAACTCCAGGAGGCGTTCTTAGAGGCGGGGGTACGGTCACGGTTGGTAAACCAGTTCCTGTGCCACACTCTCCTGCTGCCAACTCACCACCGCCATCTGGACGCATCACTTCCCTCCACCATCTCGGACAGTATCTCCTTCCCAGCGTTGTTTATGTTCCAGTTGGTTTGTTTACCACCTCTCATTAAAACTTTGTTTAAACTTGCACTTGCTTCCAGCTCCTCCTTCGCCCAGTCATCACAGTTTCTGTTATTTACTAGGTGCTGTTGAATATCCACAATAATGAAGTTGTTCATTGTGATCAGAACAACTTTGGTAGTGTGTGATCCTCACTCGTTTACTGTATGACAGTTTTTCCTCTGTGACTATAACAAAGTCGGTAAGTGAATGAAGCCCAGGTTTTTTAAAATATGTTCAGATTTTTAAAAGTCGTGTAGTGTATTCCAGCCTTAATGCAATTTTAGTTTTTTTTTTTTTGATGAATAGAATGTTAAAAAGTAAATTAAAAAAAATATATATGAATCTTTTATAACAATTTCAATATCTTTATTGTCAATTTGGATCAATGTAATGCATCATTGTTCAAAAACATTTTTAATGATTAAATCCCCAAACTTTTTAATATTAAAATATTAAGCACAACTATTTTCACCTTGGATAATGTCTCTTGAGCAGCAAATCAGCATATTAGCATTTTGTCTGAATTATCGTGTGACACTGAAGACTGGAGTACTATTAGGACATAGTACTGTTTGCATGTATAAAGCTATTAAGAGAAGCACCATTGCTTTAATCACCACAAATGTTGACAAAATTGATTCTTCTCCTAAATGAACGAGAGTCATTCACATACTGAACTGAATGAGCAAACCACTTTCTAAATGTAGACCGTTGTAGTGATATTTTTCATAAAAAGTGTACCTGTAATGTTTATAGACTGAAGGTAATGCAAGAAAGAAAACTAATAAACAACTTTGTCTTTGACCGTATTGATAATTGTTTTCATATTTCAGACTTTGCAAGCCACAAGTGTCAGATGTGATTGTAGATCCCATGTGTGGAACTGGAACAATACCTTAAGAGGTTTGTAAAATTAATTAAACTGCTAAATTTTCAGTCTGTATATTTCTGGCATAAGAGGTGAATTGTTATGGATTATTATTATTAATTTTATTATTATTATTTTTTTACAGGGAGTTATGGAATGGCAGAATTCATTCTTTTTAGCTGGAGACAACAATGGCACAGCAGTCAGCCGTACAGTAAATAATTTCAAGCACGTTGTAAAGAGAACACATGATGGAGGACGGTAAGGAAGCTTTGATTGTGTCCTGTCAACCATTTACTATTACTTAGCACTTTTCATATACTATAGTAATATTTATATTATGAATTAAATTATTTGTAGATATTCAGGTTTCTTTTCATTTTTTTGCGTGTTTTTTTATATCATTCTTTAGTCATTTATATATATATATATATATATATATATATATATATATATATAAATATATATATATATATATATATATATATAGTTTTTTTTTTTTAGAAATTTTATTACTTTAACCTAAACTTTTGAATTGAGTAAATTATATTTCAGTTAGTTGTCAACATTTTTTATTTTCTATTTTCTTTTTATTAAAACATACTACAAGGGGGGGAAACAACCTTGCAAGATATTAACAATGCACAGATATCTATACACCGTATACCATTTTGTATTTTTGTATTTATTTATTATTTGCTCCCTATTCAAATGTTCTCAGTGTTTCATTTGTTGTATTTTAGCTCTTCAGACTTGCCCTTAGACATGGTCCAGTGGGACTTGTGCAATCTACCCATAAAAAGCAGTTCAGTGGATATCATCTTTACTGACATGCCTTTTGGTACTGACAAACTGACAAACATCTGGAGATATACAATTTTAGAACTATCCCAGTTTATTATTGAAATTAATATTACATTATCAGTATATTAATTATTCATTGTATTTTTAATTCTTTATGGTGTGTGTGTGTGTGTTAAAGAATGGGATCCAAGAAGAAGAACTGGGAATTATACCCTTTATGTCTTCGAGAAATGGCTCGAGTTTGTAAACCTGGTATAGGAAAAGCTGTACTGCTGACCCAAGATAAAAAAAAAAAAATGTTTCTTGAAGGTATGGCTACTGAGTTCTTCATCATAGTTCATGATTTGGTTTATTAAAATACAATGATTAAGTAGTTTTTCTTTTTTTTCTTCTTCTTCTTCTTCTTTTTTTTAAGTTTAAGCAGTACTTTGAATCTCATGTAAGTCCTTGTTGTGTGTAATGCAGAAAGTCAATTTCTCTTCATAATGTACTTAATACTTTAACCATCTTTTGCAGGCATTGTTGTAGGCTGCGGCAGAAATCGCACACTGTTTGGGTGAATGTGGGGGGACTGCATGCTGGCGTTTTTGTTCTCAAAAGAACGGCATTAGTTTTTGGCACCACTTCTGAAGATGTAATGGAGCCTCATACAGCTACAGTATCAAACAAAGGAGAATATGAAGGACGCTACTCAGTGAGAAGCCTGACTGACAAATTAGCAAATGCCTTTGTGTTCTTCCTTTTTTTCTGAAGTTAACATGCCAGAGTTTGTCTTTTGTCTTATTTATACATTTATTTTTTAATTCGTTCATTTAAGTCATAATCTTGGCCTATCCTTATTCCAAGAAAATAAAATGTTTAAATGTTAAAAAAAATGTTTGAGGTGGGATTTTTGTGTGTGTGTGTGTGTGTGTATGAAAAGACAATTACTAAGTGCAACTGCAAATCATTTGTTCACTCTGAATTGGACCTGCCCTATTTGTCTTTATTGCATTAAATGGAAAGTGATGTTTTACATAATTTATTTCTATCTTAGCATAATTGGTTTTAGTAGGGATGTGCAGAGTGGTGTGATTTAAACCGATAGTCAATAGTAAGTGAATCAAGTAATAATAAGTCTAAGCAATAGAACCATAAAGACATTTTATTAACAATAACGTGAAAGCTTTTTCAGATCAAGACAATTAATTCCAAAAACATCAAATGAAAAAAAGGATGTCTCTAACACTTGTACAAATTCAAATGCACTTGATTAATTGTTCAAGTGAAATGTACCTTTATCAGAGTGTGGTTGGCCAGGGCAAGGATGCATTTGAATGTCATTTACTAAATGAAATAACTTGCGAAGCATAATAAATGCCACATCTAGTGGGTGTCAGTTTTTATTTTAAAGAATTTAAATCCAATAATAAATAGGACCCAATGTTCCACACATTATCTGGGTTGTTTAACACATGCTTTACTAAATAATTATGCATTGTTCTGCATATTTGATGTTTTCTCTTTAGAGAATGTTTCACTAAAAGACTGCACTGTCGCATTCAAATGTAGCTGTGAGAAATGATCCCTATATGTAATGTACATAACGCATGTAAAATATTCAGTTTTAACTGATATCATAATCGGTTTTAAACCTATGGATTACATTCAAGCCTTGCTCTTTACTGAGAAAATGCTCTTCATCTAGCTTTCCACTGTTCTGCATGCATGCAGGATTTCATGCTATTTCTGTGACAAGAGTGACAAAGATTTTGCACCTTTTTGCACCTACCTTAGTTAGCCTAACCTAACGGAGAGATTGTACGTCAAAGTATCTTAAATTTATGTCTTGCAGTAAACTGGCTAGCAGTAATTCACATTAGCATGTCAAATATAATTACTTCAATTACTATAACATATGGTGCAATGATCACTTCACTGTTATTTGCAACCACTGGTTTTAAAAACTACTTAAACCAGTCTAATGCTGGTTTGCTTGTCTCAGCTGGTTTTCCTGGCTGGAAGACAAGATTAAACTGGGAAACCAGTTAAGGCTTTTCCAGGAGGGTTCTTCACCTACCCCAGTCCAAGCCAAGCTCCATTTAAATCCTCAAAAGAAATTCTTCAAAGTTCTAAAACTCAATAGAACTTCGAACCCTAACGTCCCCTTTTTTCATCTTGCTCAAAACACTCAAAACTGTTTTCAGTTAATGCAAATTAAATAATTTTATCCCAGTTGATAAAGTAAAGTCTATTTTCATCGCACTCAGCGAAATCACTGAATTATTTGCTCCTTTTAATTAAATAAATGGAACCGAAACCGGGTGTTCTTCAAGGAGAGTGAGTTAAATATGTTTTTTCTTTTTTTTTTTTTGGTTTGTGTGACGTAATACTCATACCGACCTATCAGGATCGGGCAGTCATATGTGAAGGGCGGAGCTTTCACGAGTTGCTGCTACAGGGACACCAAGATGGAAATCCAGGGGCTTACAGACACCAAAAACACCCAGTACCAACATGGCGTCCCGCTCTTCACGACATTCTCTCAGCAGACAACAGCTTCTGGGATTCATGCGAGAACACGTGTGACTGAAAATGCGATCTCGGGTCTTTCGGGATCGCTTGGCTTAGAAAGCGACGCCCACAACAACCGGGCCAGATCCTCACCGCTTCGAGCTGAGGAAAATGGCAGCGGCTGCGCTCTGTCTCTTCAAAACATCCATGGTAAGAAATATGATGTTCAGTCCGCAGATGCAGAACTCGGTGACGTAAATGCGTCCAAACATAAGGTGTTTAATGAATTAGAGTTGCTGCCTTCCGAGTTTGGGAGGGAAGATGAACATGATGACAACGATCTGCAAATGGCGCTTCCCCTTCTGGACACTGAGTGCTGTGAACAAAGACACACGACAGAGAGGATTCTTCTCAGCAACACCTCCACCTCTTCGAACAAGAGCCCAGAGGAACTGTACGTGGTTTTTAACATAGTACATAATGAAGATGACGGTAAGGAACGACAAACGAGCTTTCAACACAGAGCTGAAGAGAATGAATCGTCATCACCCAAGTCAAAGACTCTCAGTTCCCCAGTAGATTTAGACGAAAACTTCAACAGAACAGCCAAATCGGCACCTTTAAGTTCCAGATCTGAGACAACAGACCAAAATGTCAGACATGAGATGTGTCTTGTGGCAAAGAATAGAGATCCAATATTATCAGACGGCTATGCAGGGAGCAGTCAAATGACAAAGGTCTCTACTGTAGAAATGCTTAGCAATAATTTAGTTGAACATTCAACAGAGGAATTGATGCAGTGTGTCACAAAAAATAATAGCCCTGCATTTGTTCCAGAGAACAGGGTTGCAACTGAAATGGCTGAAATGAATATCATGGATTATGCAAATCAAGAGTCCAGCAGTAATGGGGACTGTGGTCCTGATGGGACCCCAATACCTGTGCACGAAACGTTCTCTGGGACCATCATGATTAACAATCAGAGTATCATTGTGACTATTGAAAATGGAATATTGACCCTAGCCACCCCACCAGAGGGCTATGCTTACAAGGATGATGGTATGATAAGCTTGAAAGAACATTTGGGAATGAAAGACAATGAAGATTTTGTACTGCTCAATTATGATGGGGGAAATAAATCCATTGGGAAAATTAGCAATGTTACCTCGAGTCTACAAGATGAGCCAAAAGCCAGATTTGCTGGCAGTGATTCAGAGTTGACTCTAGCTGATGACTGTTCACTGTCAGAATTGGGTGTTACTCTGGATTCTTGCTCATCAATTAAGCAAGAAGAAGGAACCGTTTGTGCTGTAGAAGATGATAGTAGAATTTGCCAAAATTCGAAAAGCAAACCAATTACTTGTGAAGAACAACAGTCAATAAACGTATTAACTGTATCGGGTTTGATGAAGAAAGGTTCAGTAGTAAAGTATAGATGTCCCCAACCAGGCTGTTCCAGCACCTTTGATACCCGACAAAATCTCAAAATCCACTTGGTTCTACACACAGAGGACCAGCGTCCCTTCAAGTGTGCAGTGGAGGGCTGTGATTGGTCCTTCACAACGTCATATAAACTGAAACGCCACCTGCAGTCTCATGACAAAGTGCGGCCTTATAAATGTGAGTGGGAAAACTGTGGTCGCAGTTTCACCACAGTCTACAATCTAAAAGCTCATGTTAAAGCACATGACCAGGAAAATGCATTTATCTGTGAAGTATGCAGTGAGAGGTTTCGCACCGCCACGAGACTCACTAATCATCAAAGAACACACTTTGAACCAGAGAGACCACATAAGTGTGAGTTCCCAGGTGAGTTCAATTTCCAAGCCAAAGTTGACCGTAAGCAATATTGCAGATAGTAATACCAACCTGATAGTGGTGTTTCTGTGCATCCCCAGGATGTGAGAAGACCTTCATCACTTTCAGCGCCCTGTTCTCCCACAACAGAACCCACTTTAGAGAAATGGCTCAGTTCACCTGCACCTATCCTGGCTGCGACAAGCGATATGACAAGGCCTGTCGGCTTAAAATACACCTACGTAGTCACACAGGTGAACAAATGAGCGGATACTTGGAATCGAGCAATATTACTTGCATTTATTTCTAACATTGCCCTCTCATTTTTTCCTCCCAGGTGAAAGACCGTTTGTTTGTGATTCTGATTCCTGTGGTTGGACCTTCACAAGCATGTCCAAATTACTCCGGCACAAACGGTAAGAAGCAGACATGCATGTGCGTTCACTGTATATCCTATTACTCCATTACAAGTTTTTTGTAGTTATGTATAAATAATATTGTTCAATAAGTTTCATTCATCTATTAATACATAGGTTTAAAAATAATCACACTTTAAAATGCTAAAACTTAGACCCTTCAATGCAAGGTGCCCACCACAATATAAGTACATTAATGTAACGGTAATCATGCACTGAATATTTCAAATCTTGTCATTTCAAGTCATAAGGCATAGCCACATGAACAGCTCTCTGAAATATAGCCAGCAGTGCTTGGGGTGACCCGATTTCAAATCCAGTCTTGTGGTCCATAACTTCTATTGCTCCCTGTCTCTTTCTGTTGTTCTCTCAAAATAAAGGCAGAAAAGACCAAAAATAGAACTTTCAATTTTAATTTCAGATTATATATTGTTTCATAGTCATCAACGTGCTATTGAAAGTGATTCATTAGATGTTGATCTTTATCTACAGAAAGCACGATGATGACAGACGGTTTGCATGTCCAGAAGAAGGCTGCGGGAAATCCTTTACACGGGCTGAGCACCTCAAGGGCCACAGTATCACACACCTGGGTACCAAGCCATTTGAATGCCCTGTAGAAGGTCAGAACTAGAACAAACTGCTTTTAACGAGTTGCTGCTTCTGAATGAATGTCTGATTTGTGTAACTGCAGCAGCTCTATATATGGCAGCCATTAAGATTTGGGCTTAGGGTCACATGTTTTCATTGCCAGCAGGAAGGGTCTTTTTAATTTGTTTTTTTGCAGAATATACAGGCTTGGTGCAAAAGGACCTTAACAGCTATATACCTTTTAGCATTAGTTAATGCTAAAAAGATTTGTTTAGTATTGTACAGTGTGTTTGAGTCATTTATGCTTTATTTTTATTTATTTTTTACTCCAGGAAAGCCGGTTCTGTAATCCGCAGTAAATCATCATTACGTGCTTTCAGCTTTCGCAGATGATTTTATTGCGTGATTTATGATATCGAAGAAAACGTTTGTGACAATGACAGCTTTTTGCTTGACTTTTTAGTGAACCGGTACGGCTCTGTGTAATGTTAGTAAATGCAGCTCCATCTGAGAGCACATGAAAATACCACATTTAATAACATATTTCTACTCCAAGCTCACTTCATAACGTCAGTCATGTGTTTTAAATAAATCCTTCTGTGAGATGATGTGGCTTCTTAATAGGGCTGGGCGATATATACAAAAAAATTATATCTTGATTTTGTCAATTTTTACGATATTCAATATCTCCGTTTGCATTTAAAAAATAAACTGTAGACCAAGTGATCACTTACTGCTTTTTATTAAATGAATACATGTATATGTAACTGAAGTAGTGCAACTAGTACAGAAAGTGCATTGTCAACTTTTTTAGTGCATGCAATTCACAATTTACACCATAAATATAGAACCCCGACCGGCTGAATGGTGCTTTCATTTAGATAACTAAACTCCAGCTTGATTATTTTTCGGATTATCTGCGGCAGCGCTTACGCTTTGCGTGAGCATAGTTGCCAGATTGCTTAAAATGAGCAATACACCAGGAAGAAAGTTTATTTATGTAACAGCGAAGCTCTGATTTGGGGATTTGAGCTCTTGATATCTGGCAAGCGCACTCATGAAAGCTCCCGAAGAAGAGTCGTGTAAAGCAGTCCGCAGTAACATGTTCCGTTTTTGGGTGTTCTGCGCATTCTTTTGGGAAAGTATGCTTGAATTTGAAATATTCAATATTCACGATATTTTCACATTTTACATTTTCATCAAAATTGTTATTATTGCTAATATATCGCCCAGCCCTGCTTGCACAGAATAAGGCACGCAACATATGCCGTGATAAAGGCATTGCATTATACTTTATTTTAATGAAGATTATAATAACTCAGGTAACCATATATTGTCATAGTGTTTATTAGTTACGTTGAATCAATAAAAGCAGTTAAATCTTGTTTATATAGCTACTACTTTAGGCATTTCCTGGTTTTCTTCTGCGAGGTGTTGTTTAAGTTTCAGCGCAAGAGCGCCCTCTGGCCTTTGGATGGAGATTTCACTGAAAGATACGCATGACAATCGCAGCTTCTGTCGAATTGCGATTTCGATTCAATTTTGATTTATCATGCAGCCCTACTTTCTATATGTAATGTTTTCGTGGTTACTATGATCAATGTATTTTTCAATTTCAGATTGAATTTTATAATTTTGTATGTAAATATGCAGGTTGCAATGCAAAGTTTTCAGCTCGGAGTAGTCTCTACATCCATTCTAAGAAGCATAAGCAGGATGGAGTCAGTCTGCGGAGTCGCTGTCCTGTTGCCGGTTGCACCAAACACTTCTCATCACGCAGCAGTCTCAAGACACACATGCTTAAACACCACAACCTCAGCCCAGGTAAACACACACACAACTTCAGAGCTGTTTATTATGTAGCAAGACATTGAGCTTTAGTACATCCAAAAAAATTGTATTATGACTACTTATAGTAATAAGAAGAATGGATATTGCAGAACCTTTTTTTTTTTTTGCAGAACAAAATCAGGTTAGAATGTCTTCAGTTTTGAGGAGGAATGGTTAGTAGTTAGCTTACTGGGAAAAAGTCATTCCGGTCATTTCTCTTGACAACTCTAGTGCTGGGCTTTAATTTCGTATATATGTATTTATCAGCAAACTTGATATAGGTCCTGTCATGCTGATTATGTTCTGTTCTTCTTTCTGCAGATGTGTTAAGTCAGTTGGACGACACAGCCACTCTCACTCCCAGCAGTGAGCTGACAAGTACTTCACAGGCTGTCAGTGCCCCATCATTACCTCCAGGAGCAGAACTCAGCAGTCTGGACTTGTCTTCTCTCTTCTCCAGTATCCCTGCATGTCCTGTGACCACCGCTGTCTCTGTAGGCAGTGAAGGCAATACCGTGGCTGGATCCTTCTCCATGGACATGCCTCTGGTTAACACCGGAATCCTCACAATAGATCCAGCGTCAGTTGGCTCAGCCCTTAATGGGGCAAAAACTGTGGATCCTCTCATTTTAGCGGCTGGGCAAGATATGGACGTACATGTATTAGACACAGGATTGGGCGCTGGAGGAGGTGGAGTGGTTTTGCCACATGCCACATTGCATTTGGATGATGTGCAAACAGGCAACCCAGAAGATCTGGGAACTCTAACTGCTCTGGCTATTCAAAGTACTGCATCTTCAGAAATCCACACTCTGAACTCCTGCAATCCCTTGACTGTAGAATCACCATCTACTCTCACACCTTCTCTTTCTTCATCGCTCTCTCAGTCTCTTTCCTCACTGACAGCTGCTCTTCAGCCAGCACTCGGTTCCTCTCTTGTACCTTCTCTCTCCGCCCCGCTCTCCTCCATGGCTCTGGCAGCAACCCCTGTACCGGAATTACTCTCTCCGCAGGCAAAGCCTGACCTGCCAGGCAGCGAGACAGTCGTCGGGCCCTTGTTAAACAGGGTGGAGGTCATGGCTCAGTCAGATGGCAAAAAAGGGATGTGTCAGTTTGTGTTCCCCAGTCACAGTGGATCCTACAGTGGACAGAAAATAACAGAGTTGCCTGCGGTCACGTGCCCCGCTATGGTTAGTAGTAAAGAGTTGACGTTGAACCTTCTGAATCTGATAGCTGATAAATAGATTTTAAGATTTTGGTTAAATGGTCGTTATTCAGTCATTTTAAAATAAGTTAACACAAAAGTTTAAATGTGTTCTGTTGTTCTTCCATTAGGAGAGCAGTGGATCCGCACGCACAGACTACAGAGCCATTCAGCTCGCCAAGAAAAGAAAACAGAAAGGTCCAGGCACTTCCACATGTCCCTCAGAGACGGGCCAAAAAAAGATTAAAGGATCAAAGGGCACCAGCTCTGCTCCGCCGACTAATTCAGGTGCTCATTTTGGAGATGGAGCTGCTACAGGAAATAGTGAGCTACCCATCCGGGATCCGGTCGCAGGTGCACAGTTTGTACAGATTCAGCTGCTGCAGGTGAGATGATGGGAAATAATTCGAAAGCGTTCTCACTGCAGTTCAGTACATTGATTTCCAGTGTGTTTGTTGTAGGATGACCCTGCTGCTGATGGAGACTTGGCTTTCCAGTTGAGTTCACAGACCTCATGCTCACATTCTCAGCTCACTGTGGATCTGCCCGTCAACATCCTACAGGTTCATACAACAACTAAGCCTCATAATCATAACCTCTCTTTGTATCCTATGTTTTATTTGTAATATATATATATACACACACATATACATTTTTTTTTTTTTTAAGATTTATTTTTTGGCATAATTTAGCTTTAATATTTAGTTATGACGGTGGTTCGTTTGAATTTGAAGTGGGAAAGAGAGGGGGGCGGAGTCAAAAAGGGCCAAGAGATGGTATTCAGATATGGGTAACTCAAGGTAGTGGTCTGCATTCCCTGCTGGTTGGCATTTTAACTGCTTGTGCTGTGTGAATTATTTTATTTTATTTTTTCGTATCGTCATATCGCCAGCCTGTGAGATCATCAATACAAGATATTATTATCGTACGTGCGTGGGTTGGTGGGGCAAGAGAGAAAGACTCTCTGTACTTGTCATAGGCTATTTTATAACTATTTGGTGTTTTAAACCACGCGTACGTGAGACAGAGAGCCTATAGAAGCACCAATAATCAAAATAATATACTTTCAAACATATTGTAAACTAACATGTTAAATACAATATTTGGAAAGCTTGTTCATATATATTTATTCAGATACAACGGTCTAACATTGCTATTAGGATCACTAAAAGGTGGCTTACCGATAGGTGCATGGAAGTTATCAGTATAAAATGTCTACAAAATCAGTCAACTGTAAAAAAATAAATAAGGTAGATTTATTTTGAAGACCAACAGTTTAACACTAAATATTGGACATAAATGAACAGCTTAAATATAAAAGTATTTGAACCGGGTAAGTTAATATATTTGAAGTAAAGTTACATCAGGATATATCAGTCATTCTACGCTCCGGACCATGTTCCACTACAGTTTAGTATCGCTAGAGTAGGCAGGATTATTCACGTCATTATAGTTGCGGCGCCTCTATTGCAACGACTCCTAAAAAAAAAAACGTTTTCATTCCACGTCACCCCATCAAGCTCTCGCTGGATCTGCTCCTCTAAAATCAACGAGAGGATGTCTGTACCTCCCAAAAGACAACAAAACTTTTTGGTTGTTAAAAAAAGGTGTGCTCGTTTGCGGTTCCGTTCACTCCTTCGCTGGCTGTGCCGATTTAAATCTTGCGGTTCTTTTGTGTTTGTGTCGCAAGTTTAGTGACTATTCTCTCCGGCCAATCCGTGATCGGCAGAGTTTACACGTCATGTTTTGGTAACGGTACGGTTCACTTGGAACCTCAACCGAGGTGGTACTAAAAAAGTACTAGGTACTGTACCCAGTGGAGAACCTCCCAAAAGTGAACAATACCATGCCATACCATGCAGTGGAAATGCGCCATAATTGGGGTTGGAGCTAAACTCTGAAGTTTAGGAACCCCTGGTCTTGACTATCGACAAAGACATCTGCTATTGACGATACACGACACTATCGTATATAGACACAACCTTATTGCCTGGTATAGTCTATAAATTACATTTAACAGATGTCATTACATTGCTATTGACATTGCGGTTTCCTTGCTGGAGGTTATATGTATGTATAATTTGTGTGCCATACAGTTGTCCTGTAGTGTTTTGAAAATACACTAATCTAAATATTATCACTTGTAGGAACCTACAGTCATGGCTGAAGATGAAAATGGATCTGATAACTCCCAATTCACTGGGAGCACCATCAACTTACAAGACTTGGAGTGATGATGGAAACAGAAAGTGCTTCTAAAAGACCATCTATGTCAGGCTGTCTCTCTCATTATCTTTTTCTCCGATGATCTTGTACATTTTCTCAGTGCCTCCATTGGTTTAATCATTAGTTTAAGCAAATCACTGCATTCTTGTTTAGTACATGAAGTCAGAATTGTACAGTAAGCTAATTTGCCCAAAATCAAAGCACAGTGAGTTTTGTTTCATTTTTGATCATGTGACTTGCTTGATTTTTCAGGAGTACATATTTCAATATAATGATTTTTGAGCGCACAAAAGATAAATGGCAGTGGACATCATCATTGATCTGTCTCTTAACCAAAATAAATACTATTGGTCTTTAAAAAAGAACTGTTTGTCATGAGCTGTTTATATCTAGTCTGATTTGACCTTAACTTATTTGCCTGATTCACCACTATGAAACAAAGTTGTTTTGATGCCTATTTTTGTATGGCTTTGTAAAGTGCAGATATAGTTGTTAAATGTTTGTGGGAAAAAAAAAGTTTGTTCTACTTTTTATAAAATTACACACTTTAAATGTATTTATTAGGTTTGGTTTACTTCAGGACAGGTTAATAAAATTGTACATTTTAATCATACCTTTGACTCCGTTTGTGCCAGCAAATATTTCTCTTGAGTTTCACAAGATTTAGCATGTTCATGATTCATACATTCATTTAATTTCATATCCTTTAAAAACAAAGTTGAAACCTTGCTTAAACAAGAAATGACAATCTACTCGGTCACCTACCTACAGAAATAAATGTGTATTAATATTCAAGCAGGTATAAACGTGCTCTTTTTAACTTAAGAAATGCAGGAACTCTTCCTTCTCCCGGTCTGTAGCTTCAGTGTTCTTGTTTGCCTCACGTTTGCGGACCGGAGGCTGAGAGCGTGGCATCAGCTTCTTGACCGACTAAAAGAGAAAGCAGAAGACCTGTTCTCACTCCTACTTGTTTGAAAAGCATTTTCAGTCATTTAAAGATGTTACAAGAGATCATTTGAGATAAAAGACCTTGATGTTTTATAAAAAAACATTCTTTGTTTAACCTTTTTCCCCAGTGAAGAAATCTGTCAGAGTGTTGTCTGACTTGCTCTGATGTAATACTAAAAGTCGCACATTGCTGGGTAGTAACTGATCACATCCTCTGGATTATGAAATCGGATTCAAAAATGTATGTTCTTGTAATTAGATTATATTACATATTTTAAAACACTCGTATATTACACAGAAAATTGAGAGGCCACACAGCATTTGACCACTGGATTTCCAGGAATTGTTTTCTCAACATTTCAGCATTTTGTCAATTTATTTGCTTGAAGTACCTGCTGAGATTTTAAGGTATTAAGTTACTAATTAGGAAACACATTTGCGCTGGTTAATGGTCACAATTTCAGAATAACCAAAACTACATTTCAGAATCTGCTCAATGAGATCAGTCAGCTAGTAAGTCCAGTTATGCCATCTTATTTCAGAAATTAATGTGACTTGCTTGTTGCATATCGAGGAATTTATTCAGTAAATGTGTTTCCATCATAGTTTATGCACGTTATGTTACTGGATACAAAATGTATTCGCCTCAATTGAGCACATACACTTTTTAGAATTTATGCACATCTTGGTGTTTCCATCCAGTATTTTGTATGCAATATCCCAAAAGTAAACATAAAAATAGATGTACGGAAACGTAGCTAAAGAGGGACTGAAGGATGTGTGTGTAACAAATTTGAACATGACTTGTAAACTTGCAACTAAAGTAAGTAAAAAAAGGTTTGTTTCTGTTTTTTGTGAAAAAATTAACATGACCCCTTTAATAGTGACAAACAATTGTAATACAATTTTGTGCCGAAGGTAAATTAGAATAACAAATAAAACGGCTTTTTACCGTTTTCTTAATCACAGCCTGAGATCTTTCCAGGGCTTTTTTCTGTCTTTCCTCCTGTTGTTTCATCTGCATAAATATCTTCTCATCACGCAGCCTAAACAGTAAAAAGGAGTTGAGGAACATACTAGATACAGATGATTCAGTTGCTGGTTTAATGTAGATGCAGATCTGGATGTAGTCACCTCATTCTCCTCTCTTTCTCTTTGGCACGTTCAGCTATACTCATTTGGTCTTTTGGAATCATATCTGCATTTTCCAGAAGCTCCCCTAATTTTTCCTCAATGGCTGTCAGCATCTGCAAAGTTGTCAGGTTGGCCTCCGTTTCCCCCACACAGCAGTGGTAGACCTCCTCCACCTTACGGCTCAGTGAGTCAAGCGTCTTGTCCTCAGGAAAAGGTATCGGTACTTGGTCACTTTAGTTATTGTCCAATGATTTAGTAATGCAAAGATTGTAACTAAGCAGCTTGTTTCTAGACGCAATGAACAGTACTTATGTTTTAATAGAATAAAGAGGCAAAACAAAACCATTTTTGACATATCTTTTCTTTGATTTAAGTCTCAGCTCTGGGCGTCAAGGACAAACAGAAAAACGGAAATTAAAAATTGTATTGTTTTATAGTTATTGCAATAACTTAGTCGGATGTACAGCATAATTCAGAGGTTCCGAGAAGCTTCTTAAATTTGAATCACAATGCTTTAAGCTGTTACGATGACATCTTGAATTGATTAGCAAATTTCTATAACTGCTAGTGTTTGCCTGTTTTTAAGTTTTCTTAAAAGCATATATATGTATAAATAAAAGTTGTACCAGGACTGAATAATTTAAAAGTCAACAGCAGACTGCTACAGACTAGTGGCAAAAATATACTCCATTTATTATTCAGAAAGGGAATGCATTACATTTGGAAGGGAAAATATTCAGTATATGTGACATTTTCAGAATTCAAAATTCAAAATCATGTCAGCACAGAAAACACGGATTGTTTTAATCAACGGGCATTTAAATAAAGAAAATGACAAAGTAGGATAACAAAAGTGAATTGTTTTCTTACCTGGTCCTCTGGTTTGTACTGTTCAAAGCTGAACAGTTTGGCTTTCATTTCCAGCTCTGCTGCTCTTTCTTTCTCCCTCTGAATGGTGTCAGTTATGATATCAATCTGTGCTTTTAGCTGCTTTGACTCAGACTCCCTTTACATATACACACAAACAAACAGCATTTTTTACTGGAATACACTTACAGAGAAAATCTATGTTGTTGCACACAGGTACACACATGTTTTTGCGAGTCAGTTCAGCATTCTGTCTGAACTCCTCCAAAGCCTCTTCTGTCTCTCTAGTGTTTTGGATGAGGGAAAGGTTCTGCTCTTCCAGCTCAGTCATTAGGTTCAAAAGATCCTGAGGTTCTTTGAAGAACATCTCTGGGTCCTCCTGAAAGAGACATCACAGTGGTCATTTCAAACAAGGAGGTCTGTACTGCAAATAGCAACATAAATTAATGGAGAAAGCTGTATAAATGTAACTATTGTAAAAATGTAACTGAATAATACATTTGTAAATGAAGAATAAATTGGCTAATTAATTCAGCAGAATATTAGTAGCAATTAACCTCATAATCCGAGCTGTCAGTCCCAGGTGCAGAACTGAAGTGAAAACAAAGTATTATTAATAAGTCATTGAAAATATTTAAAACAATGCACTCAATGTTATGGTTTGTATACATTTTGCCGCTTTGTGGGCTGGACTTCACACTTTGTTGAGATGAAGCCCTGGCCTCCTGAGAGGATAGAAAACCACGAGCCCCTCGTCTTTCTCCACCTATATGTGTTTGAATACATTTGAATGGAAGAAAAGACCATCTGGTAAAAAAACAAAATCTAACATTTATACCAGTGTCTTCTATGGATGTTATACTTTGCACTTTGCTCTTAAACAAACTTTTGGAAAGCTTGTGAAGTTGCCAACATACGCTTGCTGCCTTCAGCTGTCTTTCTTTCTTTGTTCTTTTTAATTCTTTCGGTCTGTTTTTCATCCCTCTCAGCGTTTGTGGAGGCAGTAGAGTTTCTGCTCTTGGATCCCTGTTTCTCCCGCCATTCTGGGGGTGACAGCATCAGCAGAAACTCTTTATATTTTTTATACTCCTTCAGGATGTCCTCATACTTAGAGATGTCACTAAAATGAAAGGTGAAGGGGAGAAAAAAAGGTAAACAATCCTGTTGAAAGAATTACGGAAAGCTTCTGATCATACAATATGTTTAGACCTTTTGATTGCCACCATTTTGGACGTTATCTTCTTGATCTCAGCCACTTTCTCCAGCTTCACCTTCGTCTCCTGCTCAGCACTGAAAAGCATTTGATGGTTTTATTACACATTAGATAAACGTAGGCTACGCATTCTGCTGTGTTAACGCGTGTCCATGTAAAAACAATCATTTGCTATTTATGTCAATTTAAAAAAATTCAAGCATTGTACTTTAAAGTAGCAACACCGTTGTAATGACAGTACTTTTGTTACTTTTTAGTGTTTTATAAGTGAATGTTTTATAGCATGGCCAGTACATTTTGATAGCCTCCACCGAATTCTTATCATTTTCTTTTAGGAATTCTTCAAACAAGGTGGCGTCATTTTCCAAGAACTTCTCAGCTCTTGTCAATTTCGCCTCTTCTTCTGCAGCCATTTGCTCCAATAGCTGAATCTCTCCTTTCTTTACTTGCAGAGAATACTAAAAAGAGAGAAAGAGAGAGTGTCAATAAGACACAGAAGAAGAGGACACGAGTAAAGAAAAATCTGTCAAAACCACAAAGGATAAGGAAGACACTGAGCAAATGCTAAAAAAACAAGGTGGCATCTTACCTCCAGTAAGAAGAGTTCGCGTTTCTTAGTGATATATTCATTCATGCCTCCTATGTCAATATTAGGGTCTAAGAAAATCAGAATAACAACAGTACTTTTAGGCTAAAATGTAATGTTAGTTGCTGTGGGTTTACATGTGGGCCATTCTGTGTCAACTCAACCAGTTTTTACACAGACATCGTTAGGTATATTAGTAAAATCTGTTGACTTTAGCAATCTTTGTTGCATTATATGTCAATGGTGACAGTTCAAGAAAAAACATAAGTGCTTTTTCCCCCTAAGTTTACATGCCTGTAACTAAAAAAGTATTAAACATATGTCAATATCCTTTTCAATTTTAGTTAACAAACTTTTCTTTATATATCTTAATTTTTAATGCCCTATATTGTTCATTTCTAAAGATATAGGGATTTTAATGTGGCTCTATGTGTGAACTGTTTAATTGTACATATTTGTAGTTGTCACAAACCAAATGTTTGCATACAGCTCATTCTACTCTTTGTCTGATAGAACAAATGTTGAAAATTAAAATGTTATTTCCCTGTATTAAAACAATTGCATGGAACATAATAACTATCGGTAAGTGCCATAAATATTCTTTTTCAAGTGTGAGAGACCTTACATGTTTCAAAGTGTGTGGAATTATTAGTGATTCTGCCACATAGCAGTAGATACTACTTGATCTATGATTACGCTTCACACGTTATAACAAGAGGAAAATCTAATGCTTCTAAAATGCAGGTGAAGAAAATCTTGATTTACTGATGGGAATACAATGTGTGGGGACAGCAACCACACTTAAACACTAGGAGGCATGAAACTTATTGCAAACATTACAATACTGCATATTTCTACTCTTGGTAGCTCCAGAAGCTGTTAAAATTAATAAAATCCCTTCTCCCAAATATCCCTGAAACTGATTCAAATATAGGATCTTATGAAGAGGCTACTGATAGCAAGTTGATGTGCCTCAACTTGACCATTTTTTGCACTCAGGCAGGTTATGTTCAGTGTAATAGTTAACATACAATTCTACTTTCAGCATTTGTTCTTCAAACATTCCACTTTAAATGTAAAAAGTATGAGCTGTATGCAAAGTGAACACTCATTTGGTTTTTGACCACAGAAAAAGTGCACAAATTTGACAGTTTAGTCTTGGTATCTCGCTAAGATCCCAATATCTCTAGAAATGAACCACACAGGGCCCTAAAAATGTAAAAGATTATGCTTTCTCTGTAGTTGCCCCCAGACTCTGACATGACGTGCCCATTGCTATTAGACTTGCTTGCTCTAGCTTGTTTGATAAGGCTTACAATCCATGTTAAAGCTTTACTGCCCTACATTTTTTGCTTTTTATTGTCTGTTTCTGTCTATTTATTGTGTTTTGTGTTTCATTATATATATTGTTTGTTGTTGTTAAGCACATTGGACAACCTGGGTTGTGATTAATGGTGCTATATGAATAAAATTGCCATTTCAATCAATATTCATTGCAACGTTCGTCTTTCTTCCGAAAAAAAAAAGATACATATATTAACAAAATCAATATTTTGAACCAGGAACGTTTCTGAAATTTGGTTGATTTGACACAGAATGAGCCATGTTTGATGCAGATGAGATGTGATATGGTTTGGCTCACCTTTCATAGATGCCCTCCATGCGGGTGTAATTTGGAGCTGCCTGTGAGTATGTGTGACTGGTTTGCTACCCTCCTCTTTCAGTTCTTTCCTTAGTCTGGCTTGTCCTGCCCTTGTTCTGCCTGCAAATGTTATCTTCTCATGGACAGGTAGAGCCAACTTACTTTGGTGCTCCTGCAATAACAGAGAGCAGAATTTCATGTTTGGATTATTTTATTCCTGTTGGACAAATTATGTTTTAAGTGTTGAGCAACTGTACTCTAGTTTGTGCTTTTAACATCCCCATACTTAAGGTAAGTGTATTAGATGCAATTAGTAACCCATATATTTTAAGATTGTGGTGACTTACTATCATTGAATTACCCATTTGGATTCACTATTCTAAATGCTTAATACGTCCCAACAGATGACAGATTGAACATATTTAAAGTATATGTATTGTTTCAGTGTATTAAATGATACAAACCAGCTTCCTCTGAGATCTTTCTTTGTTCCTCATCTGGAAAAGATCGCTGTGTTCAGAAACTATGAAAGGGTTCACATCATCAATGCTTTCTAAATCAGACAAACACATAAACACACATGTATACTTCTGTCACCACAGGGACTTTTTATTGACATCTTTTTTATAAAGAGCGAATTATATTTTCTGTGTTTTCAAGTGTACATTTTCTGAAACAGCTAAAACGCATCATTGTTAGCATATATAGATTATTTCTTCAGATTCAAGACAAGTTCCCTGCAGATTCTAATCACGTTAGAATTATGTTCATACAGAAAATAATATACATATATATATATATATATATATATATATATATATACAGGTGCTGGTCATATAATTAGAATATCATCAAAAAGTTTATTTCACTAATTCCATTCAAAAAGTGAAACTGGTATATTAAATTAATGCATTTAGCAGACGCTTTTATCCAAAGCAACTTACAGTGCATTCAGGCAATCAATTTTTACCTATCATGTGTTAATAGCACAATGCTCTACCAATTGAGCTAGAGGCAACATTATATTCATTCATTACACACAGACTGATATACTTCAAATGTTTATTTATTTTAAATTTGATGATTATAACTGACAACTAAGGAAAATCCCAAATTCAGTATCTCAGAAAATTAGAAAATTACTTAAGACCAGTACAAAGAAAGGATTTTTAGAAATCTTGGCAACTGAAAAGTATGAACATGAAAAGTATGAGCATGTACAGCACTCAATACTTGGGGCTCCTTTTGTCTGAATTACTGCAGCAATGCAGCGTGACATGGAGTCAATCAGTCTGTGGCACTGCTCAGGTGTTATGAGAGGCCAGGATGTTCTGATAGTGGCCTTCAGCTCTACTGCATTCTTGGGTCTGGCATATCGCATCTTCCTCTTCACAATACCCCATAGAATTTCTATGGGGTTAAGGTCAGGCAAGTTTGCTGGCCGATTAAGAACAGGGATACCATGGTCCTTAAACCAGGTACTGGTAGCTTTGGCACTGTGTGCAGGTGCCAAGTCCTATTGGAAAATGAAATCTGCATCTCCATAAAGTTGGTCTGCAGCAGGAGCCATGAAGTGCTCTAAAGCTTCCTGGTATACAGCTGCATTTGACCTTGGACCTCAGAAAACACAGTGGACCAACACCAGCAGATGACATGGCACCCCAAACCATCACTGACTGTGGAAACTTTACACTGGACCTCAAGCAACGTGGATTGTGTGCCTCTCCTCTCTTCCTCTAGACTCTGGGACCCTGATTTCCAAAGGAAATGCTAAATTTACTTTCATCAGAGAACATAACTTTGGAGCACTCAGCAGTAGTCCAGTCCTTTTTGTCTTCAGACGCTTCTGACGCTGTCTGTTGTTCAAGAGTGGCTTGACACAAGGAATGCGACAGCTGAAACCCATGTCTTGCATCTGTGCATAGTGGTTCTTGAAACACTGACTCCAGCTGCAGTCCACTCTTTGTGAATGTCCGCCACATTTTTTAATTGGTTTTGGTTCACAATCCTCTCCAGAGTGCTGTGAACAGCCAGCCTCTTTTGCAATGACCTTTTGTGTCTTGCCCTTCTCGTGCAAGGTGTCAATGGTCGTCTTTTGGACAACTGTCAAGTCAGCAGTCTTCCCCATGATTGTGTAGCCTACAGAACTAGACTGAGAGACCATTTAAAGGTCTTTGCAGGTGTTTTGAGTTAATTAGCTGATTAGAGTGTGGCACCAGGTGTCTTCAATATTGAACCTTTTCACAATATTCTAATTTTCTGAGATACTGAATTTGGGATTTTCCTTAGTTGTCAGTTATAATCATCAAAATTAAAAGAAATAAACATTTGAAATATATCAGTTGGTGTGTAATGAATAAATATATTATACAAGTTTCACTTTTTGAATGGAATTTGTGAAATAAACTTTTTGATGATATTCTAATTATATGACCAGCACCTGTGTGTGTGTGTGTGTCTATATATATATATATATATATATATACACACACACATACACACACGCACGCACGCACACACACACCAATACTTTATCGTATTAATTCTCAAATGAATTACCCATGAATTAAATCTGTCTTACTGTGTGCTGATGATTCAGGTAAGGACATGTTGTTCCTGCGGCAAATAACAATTTAGATCAACGAAGATCTGCGTTCCCTTACGTGAAGTCACTAGCTTCTGTAGGAATACGTTTGTCCTGGAAAGTTTAAAGCCTCAAATTTAAAGCTTCTGTCAGTTTACGTACTATAGAAATCTCGCCAAGAGTGTTTGTAAAGTATTGATTTTTAAAATTTAATGATCTATAGCCCTAAACCTGCAGATGGATCAGAGCGAGGAGATCGGATGTTGCGGTTTGAGCAGACTTTTCTCTTGTTGCGTTTTTGGTTGCCCTGACAACTTTATATGAAAATTCTTTCCACGAAAAGTAGGTGGCAGTGTTGCACAAGATTGATCCTTCTGTGCACTGCAGGTGGTCATTCAGAATCCTTCGGGATTTGCAACCATTCTACCATTTATTTAAAAAAACATGGATCAAAACATTTCTTGTAATCTTTAGATTTGATTTGTTGTGGTATCGTTTCGTCTTGTTTCTCCAAGAACAGAAAAATAATGTAAAATATTTCCACACTAATTTTGTGTGTGCATTTATTTTTGTAAATTATTAACTCTTTCCCTCAACCCAATCCTATTTCATAAAAAAAAATATATATAAACACGACCACTTGTTTTTGGAATAATTTTTTTAATGAATTACTTTTGACTTGACAACAATTATTATTGTTGTGGTGGTTTGTTTTTGTATTTTGAATATTTACAAGTATCCCTGTTCTCTCCTATTTAAAGAGATAATTACTTCATGACATACATAAAATTACTTTACGTTACTTTAACATAAAATACAATATTCTGAATGTATGTAACCTAAATCAAAGTTTATTTGTAGAGAACCCTTAAAATAACAAGTGTTTACCATGCTGTTCAAAAAATCAGAATAAAACAGTAAACACGTTAAAACAAAGGATAAAAGCAAAACAAATCGTGAAACAGATCTCATACTGAGTTCAATGCTAAAGAGAAGAAATTAGTTTTAAGACTAGATTTAAAAGCAGAAAGTGTTTTGTCCTACCTAGACACGAATTATTCCAATGCAGCGGCAGCTATTAATCTGATGTTGTAATGGTGTCCTCAAGTGGGTTGTTCTGGAACTGCAGACAAAAAGAAAAAGAAGCTGTGGATTGCTAATTTCTGCAGCCAGACCCCAAAGAGTGTTTAATTTCACTCTTCAGTAAAAAGATTCCAAACAGCATTTGTGTTCTTGCATTATTTTGGTAGAGTGAGGCCGCCAATCTGTGTTCTTCAAAGCTTGGGCATGAAGTCAAGTGAAGGAATAAAAAAAAGAAAGGCCAGGCCAAATCAAAACACAGAGAAAAGAAGAAAGACCAAATCAGTTACACAACTGCAAAGGCAGTGACCCCTGTTCTTCAACCTTAACTCGAGGGATGACCAAATATAGCTAATTGCTCAGAGGACCTAGTGCTTTTGAAGATATCTTGGTTCTAGTCCATTTAACGATTTGAATGCTAAACAATTTTAAATCATATCAAAAGTGAACAGGAAGCCAGTGAAGGGAGGCCAATATAATATATAATCCTTGCTTATGCGTTCCTCTAACAAACAAGCAGAAGCATTCGTGTAAATGCCATTAAATAGTCCAGGCAGGTCGAGATAAACAAAAATATTTATAACCCGTTCAAAATTAAATCATTTAAAGACAGGAATGAATTTGGATAATTGCTTCAACTGGAAAAACTAATTCAGTAACCTGTTTATCCAGTTTAAAATTACTGTCTATAATAACACCCAGGTTTTCTTACAATAGGCTTCACATATGGTTTTATAGCACCCAGATCTATAGATAAGAGGACATCTAGATTAAAGCCATCCAGGCTTTAATATCCTCAAGACAGTCCAACATTAGTGCTATGGAGTTTGCACCTTTCTGTTTCAAAGGCAGAAAAAGTTGTGTATCATCTGCATAACAGTGAATCGAGATGACATACTTCCTGCAAATAAGGGAAACATATGTAAGGAGAACAGATTATATCCAATAATGAAACCTTTAGGGACTCCCAAGAGAGATAGTGAGGAGGAAACACAATCCCCAAGGTGAACCAAAAAATCGGATAAGATTGAAATTTGAACTAATTTTTGCTCCACTTGGTAATGAATTGAAACTGAAATGTGGATTAGGACATTTTTTTTTTAGTTTTTGCTGAATCATTCACTTCTCCAGAATAAGGGTCAATAGACATATCAGATGTCAATTATTAACTCTAGTATACTAATGATTCTAGGCTGACTGAGATCCAGTGAAAACTCGATTAAAACCTGACCAAACAAAAAACGTTATTCAATTTTCACAGTATAATCTTAAAACATTCAAAATATTATCATGGAAAACATACAATATAGATATATGGTGTGCAAATGCAGTAATTATTTCATATATTGACATTAAGTAATATGGTATTACTATCTGTTACTAACGTGCACAATAGTACCAATATATAGTCTTACAATAAGTGTGGTAAAAAAATGTGAAGTATCTGCAAATATGAACGTGAAGCAAGTATATGCTGGAATGAGTGAAGTAAAAGTATAGGCTCTGTTGTCACCACATCTCTAGAACCTAACTGTCCCATCAAAAGCTTTACATAACTCTAATCAAAGGCTTGCAACTGTCTTGCTGCTTGTAGTTAAGTACTAGCACAATATTTACTGCTGGTGATTTGTAAATGCAAATCTGCATTCAAGATTAAAAGCCACCAGAAAAATGTCCTTAAAGCAACACTATGTAACATTTATTTACCTTAAAATAATGTTTCCAAAATCGTTTCAGTGGTTCATCAAGTTGTAACAGGGTGAAAGGTACTTGGAATCCCTGGAATGATGCTAAGTCATAAACACAGTGGTAGCTAATTTATATGTAGTTTTCAAATTAAAATAATCATTAATTCTTCTCTCTTTAGACCAAATCAATTAAGCTTATGAGAAATTTGAATCAACGAATACATTTGGAAAATCTTGAATAAATTATAACAATTTTCATTTTTGGATGAACTATCCATTTAACAGAAGTGAAAAAGGAGCAACTTACACAATATTCAATGACAATATGACAATATTCAATTGTTTGTATACTCTGGGCAAGTTTGTAATTTTAAAATGGTAATCATGGTGGCTTTATTGACCCTGTATTGAAAGATCATTAAAATAACTGTACAGCTTGACACTCCTCTAAAACAGCAGCTATATTATGTTTAGAATGGTAGCCTATTAAAAAGACACATGCTTACCACAATAATGCATTTATAAACTCATATAATTTCTTATGCAAGAGCACTCAAATGATCTAAATTGGAAGCACACACTATGTCACTGCATCATCTGTTCACTGATTTAAATGGGATTGCATATGCAGTATTGTCCTTTCTGTATAGTTTTGGTTCTATAAGTTCAGTTTTATTCTCTGTTTAGTCCTGGGCTGTGTCCTAAATTGCCCCCTATACTCTCAAATGGGGCACAAGTCATTTGTAGTGGTGTCCCAAACCATAGTGGACCCTCTCGAGTGCATCATTCAGTCCCATAATTCACATAACTGATGTACACTCAACGGCTAGAGAATACCCCAGAATGTACACCTAAATGATCAATCCATCCATCCATTTTCCAAACTTTTGGTCCAATGTGAGCACAACATAATATCATACAGGTATTAGTTTAAATAGTTTAATGGAGGTATATACCTGCTATAGTTTCCATAAAAGAGCTCAAGATAAATCTTTTCATTACTACTGTAGCTGCCAGTTTGCTAAGTTTTCTAATTTATTATTAAACAGCAAGTACAAACTATTTAAGAGCGGCAGCCCTTTCGGCACACTCAGTGTCCAAATTCGCTGACTCATTTTCATTGACTCCATCTAATGGTCTATAGAGGACTCGTATATGAGGAGTGATTATGAAGTATGAACACAGCACTGGTTTCTATTCCACAGTTACTTATTGGATGATTGATTAGTCCCACCTGTGCTTTGTTTATCCCACATTTAATTAACCATTCTTGCCTTAATTTTTTTCTTCTGACAAAGCCCTGGGAATTGATTGCCCTCCTATTGATCTGAGATAATTTCCATATGCAGAACTTTCCAGATGCTTCATATTCTATAGTCCAAGCTTATGGTCCTCTTCAGCTCACCTCACTGGTTTTCTATGGAGTTTAGGTCAGGAGACTGTTTTTCTTTCAAGGACTGGGGGACTGGGATAGCCGAGGCAAAACCTTGACTCTGTGGTCAGTGAACCATTTTTGTGTTGATTTTCCTTTACCATGGATCATTGTCCTGCTGGAAGATTTAACCGTGACATGGTTCAAGCTTAGACAGCCAAGTGTTGATTTAGTTTCCAGGTATTCTAAAATGTTGTCCAGGGTCTTTGAAAGAAAAACACCCCCACAACATCTAAGATCCACCACCACACATATGTTCAGTTCATCCCAATGATATGTCTGGTAATGTTTAGCAAACTAACAGCAAAGTTGTGCTTATGCGTCACCTGGCCACAGTTTTGGAGATAACTTGCATGCTAATCACATAGTTAAATAACAACTTAAGTTTTGGCATCTGTCCTGGTAAAATGACCTAAATCTGACCTTGATGGTTTGATTGGTGAGTGCCAGTCAGGGTTTATGAATGGTTGCCACATATTCAACGATAAGGTTAGTTATTGATTTTACTGATTATCGTGATTTGGTTTTGGGTATTCAAGACAAATAATAAAAATAAATAAATAAATGAATAAAAATCAATCAAAAATTCTTAAAGAATTAGAGACTATTAAAAAAAGTCTGGTCTATGAACACACTTAAAATATAGCTAAAAAAGTAATCTGTGGAATTCAGCTAAAATTAATTGAGATTTCTTTCAGTAAAATGCACTTTTTGTGCTATCGAACAGACAAAAAAGTGTTTGTGAATGTGTCTGTGTTATGGAACTTTGGAACAAGTTATGTAAGGCCTACCTATCTCTCAGTAAAACCAAGCAAGACACACACATGCACACACACACACACACGTGCACACACACACGTGCACACACACACACACACACACACACACACACACATATATATATACATACATATATATATATATATATATATATATATATATATATATATATATATATATATATATATATATATATATATATATATATATATATATCATAGCTCAAATTCTCATGATATGTACTTTTTATTATATTTGGCCATTTTTTATATACAAATGCAAATGTTTGGGCTTTTAGTTTTGTCTATTTATTTTTTATGATATATGTATTTTTTGTTGTTCTTGTTCTGTACTTGTTGATACAATTTAATGTAAGTCATTTGGCACAAATAAAATAAAAAAATAAATAAAGGGCAATAAACTTTATACAGTACAGTCAAAATTAATTTTATTTTGGGCCTTCAGTTCATAGTATTATATTGTTGTAATTATAATCTTCTAACTTACTGTGATAAAAACTCAGTGGTAGCAACAAGCCTACAGTCATACACATTGTTTTTACACTATGATGATTTCAACATATGCTTCTATAACTGTGGAAACGGAAACTTTCGGTTCCACCCCCTTGCGTTTGTTATAACGCTATTGGTAGTCTGATTGCTGGCCTGCAGTACAGCTGTGCTGAAATAAATAGCAACAGTGTCTGCTGAATCCTTCTACCCTGCAGTGGAACAGCTCTAATCTGGACGTGGAAAGGTATGATAAGTGTAAAATGTAGATAGTAGCCTACATGTAGTTTGCTCAAAAATGCAAGCGTAATGGCAATAGTCACATATTGGTGGTGTGTGCAATGACAGATTCCTTCTGACAAAGGACACATGCTCGTTTCGTGTCGTAAATGAGTCTTGTGTTAGCAAAAACGTTTTAAAAATATAAACAAACGTGCATAAAAGAATGTCGCCTAGTTCATGTCCTAACATATTATTTGACTAATGTATTGGCTAAACTTGTTTCTTTTCATTATAGTAGCCTAAACTTTGTGGCATGCTAGATGTTGTTGTATGGATAGGCTAACGTTATATGAAATCGTTTCACGTTATTTGCTGAAAATGTCAGGTTAAATATTTCGATTGTTGTGGGCGTAACTTGTTGTTTGAATTTTGTGTGACCCTACAGGACACTCTGATTGAGCAACTATCCTTCAATAATGAGCGTTTTCTTTGGTGGTTTCCACTACTTTTTGATATTAATTTACCCTTGCAGACTCTTTTTAAAAGTTGTGCTGTTGTCCGGCTTGGAATGTTACTGCCTAGTCATATTTGGTTCGTGAACGAATCGAGTCGTTATTTTGAACCGGTTCTTTTCAGGAAACCAGTTGAACTTGTTCGCCAAATCGAACCGAATCGTTTGGAACAAACACTGGCCCTGTCCCAAATGGCACCCTCACGGTCTTCTGAGTCCGCACTTTCGTGACGTAATGGCGCTTTGACTGTCGGGTAGAAGTCGAGGTCTGCTTCAGTGCGGGCTCTGCAGAAGTGCGTGTCGAGGGCGCATAACGGCTGCAAGGGGGGCGCTCGCGAACACCCTTTTTGAACGCCAAAATGCAATACGGTCTCGTGGTCTTAACGGACACGCGCACGCGGCCATTGTAAATCCGCAAGACCGAAAGTGCACATGAAGTGTTCCATGATTTAGAACAGAGCCAGTCTGTTAACAGCTCTCTCAGAGGAACGTGTCGGATGAGCCTCACTCGAAATCGGCCGAAGTCCGGGAGTAGCTATTGTCCTAGAATTATAAAGCATGTCTACTTCTGCAAACAATTCTTTTTAGCAGTGATTCGTGAACTGTATGCGGACCTCCGCACAAATGGGACCCCTGTTTGTAGCTTGTATTAGTTATTTTACAGTGTTCTTTTACTGCTTGCAGTATCATGCTACAGGTGATCTTATTAAATATATTCTATTTTAAATTGAATGTAATACATATTAAATACATGTTTCTTGTTTCCAATTTTATAATTTGCATGTTCTTAACAAATGTTAAAAGATGATCAAACATAACGGATTTAATAAGCTAGCAGGTTATTGTAGGCTAATCTAGCACGCAGAGAAAGTAAAGAACCATTAAAACCACTTTATTTACTATTATAAGTAACATTAAAGCTGCAAGCAGCGATGAAAGGGCACTCGGGCTCACCACCCGGTGCCCATATCAAACTTGTTAAATTTGGGGCATATTGGACACTGTATGCCTGAATTACAGTAACTTCCTAATTCACTGCAGAAATATGATGCTTTAGCATTTAGCTAAGTGTTGCTAACATGTTTCAGTATGTTTCTAGCATGCTGCCAGTGTATTTATCACTTGCTGGCACTTTTTAATATGTTACTAGGACTCCATAACATTGTTACACATGCTAGGAGTCCATAACAGTGTTACACATGACACTTCCTGTTGCCAGTGGATGGCGCTATGACTATAACGGAGTACGGGCATGTTGATGTGTTCAGTACAGGACTCTTGTCAAATGTCTGAAGTTTGGGGCAGATTGGACGTTGCCAGCCTGAGTTACAGCAACTTCCTTATTCAATGCATTAGTTGCATGCTTTGACACTTAGCTAAATGTTGATAGCATGTTTTATTATGTTTCTAGAATTTTGCCAGCCTATTTAACTCTTTTTGACACGTTTTAATTTTTCCCTAGGAGTCCATAACATTGTTAACATTGTCACTTCCTGTTACCAGGAGGTGGCGCTATGACTATAACTGAATTTGGTCATGGGTGTTTGTTTGGAACAAAACACCTATCACACGTGTGAAGTTTGGGGGAAGACCGGACATTGCTTGCTTGAGTTACAGCAACTTCCTTATTCACTACATTATTAGAATGCTTTAGAACTTAGCTAAGTGTTGCTAGCATGTATTAGTATGTATCTAGTATGTTGCCAGCCAATTTAACACTTGTTTACACTTTTTAATATGTTCCTAGGAGTCTGTAACAGTGTTAACTAGAGATCGACCGATATGGGTTTTTCTATAGCTGATGCCGATGTTTAGAGGTCAGGGTCAGCCGATGGCCGATATGTGCTGCCGATTTTTAGGGCCGATATCTTGAAGTTTTCCCCTTCATTTGCATGCTAAAATGTCACACTAATAATAAGTGGATGCACAACATTTCTAAACTTATCATCATTTATTGAGCACTGACTTGAACCATCTCTCGAATCTTAATTTTGTGCACTGCATGTTATTAAAATAAAAAAATGTATCCAAAGTTAACCAAACAAATCAATAAACTGACCAAGTATTAAATATATAAAACGGGCAATATATAAGTCAATCATTTACATAAATGTTTTAGAGCATTTATCAAGTAGAATTTTTCAAGTTTGTTGGAACATAAATGTAAACTTAAATATACATTTAAATAAATAAAATTTTAGAAATAAAAATCAATTAAACTGAAAAATCTATAAAAAATAAATCTATAAAAAATAAATAACAGTAGTGCTGCAAACACACTAGCAACCAGCAACATTTGTGTTTGGTATAAATGACACAGAACATCTAAAGTGCATTCTAATTTCAAACTTACATCGCAGTCTGTTCATTATTAAAATAAAGTACAGTCAACCAAACATTTAAAAGGTTACACTGGTCAGTTTAAATAGACCGTAGTATACCGGTCCACTCTGCTGTTATGCCAAGGACGTTTTTGCTCATGTGAAGAGGATGATCTTTTCCGTCTAGTTTACATTAAAAAAATTAAAAAATATTATAGTTTAACATTCAGATACATTGCGAATATGGAAACATTTGGATATGTGCAGAACGAGACGTGAGCAATAACCTCCAAATACATCTAGTCAAACCCACGCTCACTCCTCTTATGGATCGGATAATTTTTCGGATCAGCAAAAAAAAAAAAAAAAAAAAAAAGGTCAAGACAAATAAACATACGTTTTGTCTTTTTTTATTAACATTATTAAATTAAAATATATGAAATCAACTTAAAGTGCACATGGCATAATATCTTATTTTTAACATAATAGCCCGACTTCTCATCTCCCAGTCTGCTGTGATGAAGTGAGCAGTTATCGTCACATATCTCTCCGTCCCCCTGGACGTCCACCCTTCTGTCGTGAGCGCAACAGAGGATGTTCGGGATAGTTCATCCACAATTTTTCCTTCTCCTGTTCATAAAGATCTGGCACAATCCTTTCACTCTAACCTCTTTTCTTCATCATTATATCTGACAGGGAAGCCAAAATGCGCGGGCCGTTCAAACTCCTCTGTTCCTCCGCTCGCCATGACCACTGAGTGTGGACTGAACATGCGCAACTTTTCTTTTCTTTTTGTTCATAAATCAATCCGCGGGTCACGTGTGTGCCGAACCGAAGATATTGATCCGAATGGATCACTACTATAGTGTCATTTGAAAACATTGCAGTTGCGTTCTAAAATTCAACAATAAGAACCACGAAACCATTTAAAGAGGCGCATTCAGCGGTCTCCTTGGCTGGAAACAGTCAACAAAGTAAATGATCTCCAACGAATGGCGCGCTCTCTTCATTTTATCAAATGATCATAATCACATCTTGTCACAGTGTCTGGGTTGTGTTTGGATTTGGATATTCTGGTTTTGACCCTGCCTGGACTGTTTACCCCTTTTGGATTATCCCTAAATAAACATCTTACCTGCAATTGGTTCCCTCTCCTGTGTGTTCTGTAACACCGATCGTGACAGAAGGACTCCGTCACAGTAGGAACCAGCGGTATGTCATTTTTCCGTTCCCCAGCCAAGATGGCGGAGCGGCGAACCAAGTACCTTCGGTTGATCGCCCTCCGCCAAGAGGGCAATGAAGTGGGAGCCCTGGCTCAGGTGTTCTGGTCCCTGGCTGAGGGCATGGGCTACAACGATGCGGCCCTCAAGGACTATTTCAATGGCGGGCTGGATGATCCAGTGTCTCAGGAGGAGATGGCGCAGTTAGAGACACTGGAATTCTGGGAATTCGTGCGCTACCTGCAGCATCGGCTTGGGTGGGATGCCCCAGCCACTTCTGTCTCTTCCGGCGGGGTGGACGTCAGCCCAGCACCACTGCCCAGGATGGCAACCAGCCAAGCGCCACAACCCAAGATGGCCGCCAGTCCAGCACCATTGCCCAGGATGGCTACCAGCCAAGCACCAATGCCCAAATTGGCCACCGGTTCAGCGCCACAGCCCAAGATGGCCGTCAGCCTAGCGCCACAGCACAAGATGGCCGTCAGTCCAGCGCCACAGCACAAGATGGCCGCTAACCCAGCGCCAATGCCCAGATTGGCCACCGGTCCAGCGCCACAGTACAAGATGACCGCCAGCCCAGCATCAATGCCCAAATTGGCCACCGGTTCAGCGCCACAGCCCAAGATGGCCGTCAGCCTAGCGCCACAGCACAAGATGGCTGTCAGTCCAGCGCCACAGCACAAGATGGCCGTCAGTCCAGCGCCACAGCACAAGATGGCCGCTAGCCCAGCGCCAATGCCCAAATTGGCCACCGGTCCAGCGCCACAGTACAAGATGGCCGCCACCCCAGCACCACAGTACAAGAGGGCCGCCTGTCCAGAGTCATGGCCCAAGATGGCTGCTTGCCCAGCGCCGCTACACAGGATGAGAGTCTCAGTTGACCCTCCGGAGTCGAGTCAGGTTCCAGTTGACCCTCCGGAGTCGAGTCAGGTGCCAGTGAACTCTCCAGAGTCAGGGCTAGTCACCGCTGATCCTCCAGAGTCAGGGCTAGTCACCGCTGATCCTCCAGAGTCAGGGCTAGTCACCGCTGATCCTCCAGAGTCAGGGCTAGTCACCGCTGATCCTCCAGAGTCAGGGCTAGTCACCGCTGATCCTCCAGAGTCAGGGCTAGTCACCGCTGATCCTCCAGAGTCAGGGCTAGTCACCGCTGATCCTCCAGAGTCAGGGCTAGTCACCGCTGACCTTCAAGGACTGAGTCGAGTCACCTCTGACCTTCAAGGACTGAGTCGAGTCACCTCTGACCTTCAAGGACTGAGTCGAGTCACCTCTGACCTTCAAGGACTGAGTCGAGTCACCTCTGACCTTCATGAGCAAATACAAGTCACCAATGATCTTCATGAGCAGTGTCAGGCCAGCACCAATCTTCTGGAGTCCAGTAAGGACACCAGGGGATTACCAGAGTTTCGTCGTCCCGTTGGTCCAGCTGCACGGAGGTCTGCTCCGCCTTGGGGGGCTCTGGTCCTGACCACATGGCTGTGGTGGTCTTCTGCTCCGCCCTGGGGGCCTTCCGCCCTGACCACACGGTTGTGGGGGTCTTCCGCTCCGCCCCGGAGGACTCTGGCTTCGTCCACAAGGACGTGGTGGTCCTCTGCTCCGCCCTGGGGGGCTTCCGTCCTGACCACACAGTTGTGGTGGTCTTCTGCTCCGCCCTGGGGGGCTTCCGTCCTGACCACACGGTTGTAGTGGTCTTCTGCTCCGCCCTGGGGGGCTTCCGCCTTGACCACACGGCTGTGGTGGTCTTCTGCTCCGCCCTGGGGGGTGCCACATGATGTCCTTCATGGATTTCTGTTTTGTGTTTCTTGGTTTCTGTTATGTTTCTGTCTGTTCCCCTCAGTGAGTCTGGCCCTCCGTCCCTCCCCCTGAACCTCCTCCGGTCCTCCTCCCTCCTGGTCTCCCTGTTTTGTGTTTTCAATTCTGGTGCCTGTTCCCCATGTTTTTCTTTTCTGGCCCTCCGTCCCTCCCCCTGAGCCTCCACCTGTCCGCCTCCCTCCTGGTCTCTGTTTTGTGTCTGTCGTGGAGCGTCTGGGAGCCGCTCCGTAGAGGGGGGGTACTGTCACAGTGTCTGGGTTGTGTTCCCTGGGTTTCCACTAGGTGTCCACCTTTCCCACGGTGTCTGTCACCTTATCACTTCCTGTTCCCTTATTTGGTCACCTTCCTCTTTGTTGAGTAATTGATTGTTCCCCGCCTGTCTTCTGTTCCCTCATTATCCTTCTGTGTATTTATACCCGGTCTGTCTGAGTCTGTGTTACGGAGTCCTTGTTTAATGTTCGAAACTCATGTCCGTCAGCTCTTGTCCTTGCCTTGTGTTCGTGTCTTGTTTATGTTTGGATTTGGATATTCTGGTTTTGACCCTGCCTGGACTGTTTACCCCTTTTGGATTATCCCTAAATAAACACCTTACCTGCAATTGGTTCCCTCTCCTGTGTGTTCTGTAACACCGATCGTGACACATCTATTCATTTTACAATCCTGCTACTAGCATTTTATTCAGACTAAAACCCTTTAATTCGGGTGAGAAAGCTTTTTTTTCCAAGTGGCTTTTGCACATAATAATAATACCGCTGCAGGCGCATTATTGCAGCATTAAGGTTATTAATTGATCGTTAATTTAAATGACGATCGATCATGGAAATGATCGAATATTGACATCCCTAAATACAAATTGGATGGAAAACTGGTTATTGTCTGCATCAAACCATGCTTCCGAACAAATGTCATTCACCATTCTGGGCAGCTCCAGGACAGCTGTCTCTCCGAGCACGGAGCACAGTCTGTGAGCGGGGCGGAGTAACGTCAGAGACAGTTTACATTGGTAACGTCACGCTGCAGTGTTTGTTAGAGCTCCCCACTTCTCCACCCCATTTAGTGAAATTCTTTGACTACCTTTATCTCCCAGGAATTTTGTTGAATCTTCCAAAAGTTTTTGCTTGGGATTCTTCACATGCAGCGGCAGCAGCAGCACTTTCCACCGCACCAATAACATGGGGCTGCCCGCCGACTTTAAATCGGCGCTACTAAACACGGATATCGTCCGATGTATTAAAAAATGACAAATATCGGCCCGATATATCGGCCGACCGATATATCAGTCGACCTCTAGTGTTAACCATGTCACTTCCTGTTACCAGCAGGTGGCGCTATGACTATAACTGAATTTGGTCATTGGTGTTTGTTCAGGACAGAACACCTATCACACGTGTGAAGTTTGGGGAAGATCGGACATTGCTTGCCTGAGTTACAGCAACTTCCTGTTTCACGGCGAAACATCAAACTTTGTCAGGCCGCCAGGGACACACCCCTTGATGAAAACTCAAAACCTTTGCAATTTAACATCACAAAGGTCTTATGATGACCCTCACCAAATTTTAAGATAATCCGATTAAAACTGTAGGAGGAGTTCGTCAAAGTACGAGGCACAAAAATCATACAGGAAATTCAAAATAACTTACTTCCTGTTGGGTTTTGGATTTTGTACCAAGAGACTTTTTTGAAGGTAATGGTGTGTTACATGTGTGTACCGATTTTCATGAATGTACGTGAAACACAGCTCGAGGCACACTCCGTTGAAATTTAACAGGTGGCGCTATCGAGCCATTTTGCCACACCCACTTCTTAAACCTTTATCAGATGTAAATGTTCGCCAGTCCTGATGCGTGTGCAAAGTTTCGTGAGTTTTGGAGCATTTTTAGGCCCTCAAAAATGCGATTCATTTCGGAGAAGAAGAAGAAACGGAGCAATTCCAATAGGGTCCTCGCACTGCAGTGCTCGGGCCCTAATAAATAAAAAAGGTAGTTAAAGTCATAATTATGATAACATCATAAGTCAAATATGTAGATTCTCCAATCAGACACACATTAAAAGCCCTTTCAGTTAGCCTGATCAACAATTGTGAAAATGTAAGTTTAAAGCCTGGCTTATCAATTGCTTTCGAAATGTGGATATTCTGGTCTGTGCCTGTTTTTAGTGTGTAGATCCTTAGCTCTTTTGAAGAACTGGTGTAACAAACGAAATGGAAAGTTTTTTTTGGGGGGGGGGGTGCTTTAGTTGTTTAAGATAAAATGAAACTAGAGAACTGTTTCCTGTAAAATGTTACATCTTTGATCCTCTAATAAAGAGATTTGTCAAAAAAAAAAGAAAGCCCTTTCAGTCAATGGAATCATCTGGACTGATTTGTTTAGGGGGATGCAATGCCCCTGTAGGCCTTGAACTGTTCGTAAAAACCTACTTAAATTAAAATAACAATTCAACAAACTATGTGTACAGGTCAGCTTATGGTAGGCTATTATGAACCCCAATATCAATTTAACCTTTATCTTTAGTCAAGTGATCAACTGAATCTGAAATTGATTCACAAAAACGGCTTGCCAAAATCAAATTTAAAAACATATTTCAAATCAGCGATAAAATCATGAACAACATGGATTTTCTAATAAACGTTGCTTCTCACCCTTATGTTCATTGACCCCTCAAGGTTACTTCATTACACAAGTAAGTGGTGACCACTAAGTGTCTTTTGGAGCATTAAATCATTAAATGAATGATTAACTCAACATATTCATTTGAAAACAATTATTCATGTCACAAGTCACATACAAAATCATGAGAATTATAACAGATGACAACTGGCCTTTATAGAAAAAGACAACAGTAATAATAGTAATAGTATAAGAAATTGATTTTGGGTTTCATCAACATTCATATATCATTTAAATAGTGTATGGCTATTAGTGTTTTTACACATTGATAAGTTCTGCCCTTCTTTCACTACTTGATGCAAAAAAAAACTGATTCTTAAACTGAACTGAATGACCCCCTCATCCAGTTACTGTTTCAGTCAGCAGGTTGTCATTCACAAACAAATGTTATTTGTTTACCCTATAACCAGTCTTTGAAGGCAGGAAAAAGCAGCATCGAATCAATAAGATCTTTTCCTGGCTGTGTTGTCTGTGGTGTGTGGGACTTTGGAAACAAATTCTAATTGCATAATAAACTGAAGAGTAATGCTGATGAACATAATTTCATGTCTACAAATCATTTTAGAAGGAATATGGTTTAAGCACCACAAACAATGGCAACAAAGCAAATTTGTTTAATGGTAGTCTACCATTCTCCAGTTTAATTCTGTTTTGTTCAGTTTGGCTAAAAGTAAGGAGGAAGCTAAACAAAGTTAAAAAGAAACAATTTTGTTTAAATTGTATTTTTGCTTCACAATGTTGATATGCGCATACCTTTTCGGCTATCTTTACAGACTGCAATGATTACTGTGGGTTTTATAAATGTTTTGGTGTTTTTTGTTATTACATAACAGGAACAATGAAGTGTATTTTTAACGTTTTAACATTACGTGAACAAATTATGTTAGTGTTAATTTATTCAGGTGGTACCAATGTACATGATTAAATCATATATATCCAACATCCTTTTTTAGTTTAAGGTCTAATGTCTTTTTTCTTTTTGAATCTTTTTTTTGTTTTTGTTCCAAAACCCTCTTCTCCTCATTGAACGAGATTACTTCACATTTCTATCTGAATGAACAACATCTCAAGTTTTATTCACGAATGACATGTGCTAATAAATTCAGTTCATACAATACAAAATATATGATAATGATTGATTTATTTACTGTTTTGTGTCCCCTTCCTCAAATGTATTAATGCATTATGGAATATAGTTTTTTTCTCTCTCTGAAAAGCTTTTAATAACGTTTTGACAGAAAATTGATTTAATCAAAATTTGGTATAGATATCCTGAAGGAGCTTGAAAATTAAAATGGCGAAAAGTCTTAACCACCCAGTGTGAAGAACATAACCAAAAATATTAATGATTTAACTGTACTATAAATATCGATGGCTCCTATGACAATTTGCTTGTGATTTTTCTCATTTTGTACAAGTCACTTTGTATAAAATTGTTGGCTAAATAAATAAATATAAATTCATTTGGTGGCATGTTTCATCTTTATTCACAGCAGTTGCATAGCTTTGCGGTCATTCTTAAATTATAGCCCCCCCCCCCCATTAACATAGTTCCATCTCCCCTTTTTTCTTTATGTATGGTTTTTAGGCATATCATATTTGGAACGGGCAGAGCAGAATGGAAATTATTTTGTGACTAATTTAATGGCTTCAGGAGACTTTCAATACAGAGTGCAAAACATATAGACTACAGTAATAGTTATTTTATCTTTCTTGGAGCTTGCCACATCTGGTTCACTTTGATTTGTATGGACACCTAATGCATGATATGTTACAAGGGCTCCTAAAACGCATACAAAATAGTAAATCAAGCAATTAACAAAGTGAATAAAAAAATTAAGAATTACCATATCACTCAAAATGAAAGTATAAAAACTGTTCCGCTACAGCAGTTCTAGGCAGGTCTTGAGTGCATGTCTGTATCATTTTGTCAAATTGTTTCCGTTATTTTAAAAAGTCACTCTATGTACCGCAAAGACATTGACCAAGCAAATAATACGACAAATAGGATACAAATGACAATCAGTTTCCACCCCCCCCCAAATGACCTTTGTTTATCTATGCAAAACACACTGATACATGAACACACAGACATTTATACTCACAGAAGTGTGTTGTCTCCACTGCCCTACAACTTTAACTATAACATAGTTCAGCTAACTAAAGGTTACATGTCATTTAGTAAGTACTAGCTAAACTTACAGCTTTTCTATTGGAGAGACAGAGACGCTGATGCCGAACACGGTTAAGAGCCACACAGTATATTTTTTTTGCTCAATTTTAAATGCCTCCTCAGTTTCACTCATTACACTTGTGTGTCAGATTTAATTAAAATAGGATATAATATTGGGTTAGAGTTACAGACTTCCCTCTTATAATTGTATTAAAACTTTTTGAGCTAATGTAATTTTCTCTGGTCTCTTCCTCCGGTCCTTCTTTATTATTGAGTCCTGGTAAAGGCAGCTGTCCTGCTGAAGGGCACAATCATGATAGAGGTTGCTAAGTGAATTCCCTATTCACTCTTTATTCATGCTTACCAGTACAAACACTGATTTACTTAGCAACAGTTTTGGAGGGTTCAGTGGGAGGCCAGACTACCTGAATTTCCCTTGAACAAAGTCTTGCATAACCAGCATAGGCTTGTGAATTCATTCCAAAGCAACTTGACAAGCAATTTATCAAAACCTACAATGTCTGCAGTGCAAAATTCCCAGTTTTTAATTTTAAGACTTAGTAAACAAGCTAGAAAAGTGAAATGCAGAAAGAGAGAAAACTTCATTGTTTTTTTTTTGTTTGTTTTTTTAATGGTTATAGCTAGTTTACGGTTAAATTAAGAGGTCATCAAACTATTTCATACTTGATTTCTTAACTGATATGCTACCATATAGTAATAGTAGTTGTATGTGTTTTCAGTAATATGTTTTAACCTGTATGTGTTCCTTTCATTTCAGATGAAGATTGCCGTGATTGGCCAGAGTCTCTTTGGACAGGAAGTGTACAAAGAACTGAAGAAGGATGGCCACACGATTGTTGGTGTATTCACCATCCCTGACAAAGATGGAAAGGTGGACTTACTTGGTAAGTCTCTCATAGCTTTGTTTCTGTAAGAACCATTGATTTTACTCCTAAAGGGATAATTCTTTCATAATTTACCCACTCTATTCCAGGTTTATATGACTTTCTTTCTTCTGTGGAACACAGAGATTTTTATAAAAACGACGCAATCTCTGTGGGTCCATTTAATGTGTAGAGTCCCTTGAAGTTGAAATGAACACAAACAGATACAACGGTATTCCATATGACCCCGCTTGAGTCTTCTGAAGTGAAAAAAATTGTTGTGTAACAAAAATGCTAATATTTTAATATTATTTATAAACCAACACTGTGAACGCTGTGAACGTCAACACATGAAGCGTGATGAAAGTGATTTGTGAAACGTTTCATGAGTAAAATATAATGAATTATGAATTTGCAGTACTATGGAACTTTGGCTAACGTCTGTGGTTAAAATAATAAAATTGCATGTTATTAGCAGAAAGTTCTTCGATGGCAGTTGTGCTTCAGCACTGCTCTTTTGTGCATATGAATCTGATGGTTTGAGGGAAGTTTATGGTTACGTAAATTGAAATAAATCTTTCAACGTTCCACAGCGACTGAGGCAGAGAAGGATGGCGTGCCAGTGTTCAAGTTTCCCCGCTGGAGGCTGAAGGGAAAGGCCATCACAGAGGTGGTGGATCAGTATAAGGCCGTTGGTGCTGAACTGAATGTTCTTCCTTTCTGCTCTCAATTCATCCCTATGGAAGTGATAGATCAGCCAAAACACGGGTCCATCATTTATCATCCCTCTTTACTGCCCAGACACAGAGGTGCCTCTGCCATTAATTGGTATGTCTGTGTGTATGTGTTTTCATTTTGTGTTTTATTAGTGAGTGTGTGTATATGTGTGGTAATCAGAAATATGATAGTAAGAGAAAGATTAGTGGCATACCTGATTAGATTTCGGAATAGTTAACATTTTTATTTACTCACGGAGCCCCGCACATGACACGCAGGAAAAAATATAAGGCTAAATCGTGTGCACGATTTACTAATTCGTTCCCTCAATTTACTAAAACATGCACACGATTACTATTGCGTTCCCTCAATTTACTATTGCGTTCACTCGATTTATAAATTGTGCGCACAATTTACTAATTCGTTCCCTTGATTTGCTATATCGTGCGAACGCAATAGTAAATCGAGGGAACGCAATAGTAATCATGTGCACATTTTAGTAAATTGAGGGAACGAATTAGTAAATTGTGCACACAATTGTTTTTTCTTGCATGTCATGCAGAAGGCTCCGTAGTTATTTATTTATTTCATATTACTTAATTTATTATTTTCTTTTGTGAAACACAAAATCTGATGTAAGGTAGAGAGTGTGAGGTTGAACAGAGTTTTTCATAAACATAAAAATGCTTTATATTTAGTGTTTTAACCATATGCATATAATTGAAGTTGGCTTGCTATCAGGTGCTTTGATTGAGACATGTTCTTCTATAATGCATTTGAGACATGTCTTCCCCAGCACATAAAATACATTTTTGTAGTTGTATTATTATCTGCAAATGTTATTAATTGTCATATGTGTTTAAAAAGTATTATATTTTATATTTTGGATCTTGGCACAATATTTTATTTGCTGAAAGAAACAGCATGAGGATGAGTAAAATGTTGTTTTAACATAATTTATGTTTTGCTATTTTGTTTCTCTTAGGACTCTGATTCATGGTGATAAGAAGGGTGGGTTTACTATATTCTGGGCAGATGATGGACTGGACACAGGACCAATTCTTTTACAAAGAGAATGTGATGTTGAGCCAAATGACAATGTGAACAGCATCTACAAACGCTTCCTGTTCCCAGAGGGAGTTAAAGGCATGGTGTGGATCAATGCAGAAACTACATCATATTGCAAACTACAGTATACTATATATTAAATTTAAAACCGCATTCAATTCACTGTTTTAATGTAGGACCAGCAGGATATGATGTCCAGAATGCAGTCCGATGTAGTTGAATATGAGAGCACTCTTGGATTCTTGTGTGTGTGCTCTTGTTTTAGGTGGAGGCAGTCAGGTTAATTGCAGCAGGTACAGCTCCGAAAATCAAGCAACCAGAGGAAGGAGCAACATATGAGTGTATTCAGAAGAAAGAAAATTCAAAGGTGGAGTTCCCTAGCACTGCAGAGGAGCCAGTATATAGATGTATATCTTCTACCTCATTGTACTGTACACAATATTAAAACAATAAATGTCTATGGTTGGTTGAATAGATTGACTGGAACCAGCCAGCAGAAGCCATTCATAACTGGATCAGAGGAAATGACAGAGTACCTGGAGCCTGGGCAGAGATTGATGGCAAAGTAAGTGCTTTAACTAACACACACAACACCACATGAAACATGCAGAAACTCCTAGTCAAATGCATGAAATTATGTGCATAAAAAAAAACTACTGTTGTGCAACAGTATTCTTTTCATTCTTTTGGTAGAATGTTTCATTTTATGGGTCAACACTGTTGGAAAATGACCATTCTTCAAGTAATGGTCAACCTCTGGAAATCCCTGGAGCAAGTCGACCTGGTCTGGTTACCAAAAATGGCCTTGTTCTTTTTGGGAATGATGGCAAGATGGTAAGGAAATTTAGAAACTTTTTTAAATTATGCTATTAAAATTGCTATAGGGAAAACTTGACATAGGCAAAAATGTAAACATACTTAATATAGCACCACATAGTTTCAGCAGGATGTGTCTGTGCTGGCGTGAGTAGGAAGGGATATTTGTAACTGTACCAACTAAAACTTAAAGGTATAGTTCCCCCAAAATGAAAATTATTTAATAATTTACTCCTACTCATGTTGTGTTAAACCTGTATGCATTTAGTTCTTCTACTGATAACAAAAAAAAAGAATGTTAGTAACTGAAAAACAGTGGTGACCATAGATTTTCATTGTATGGACAAAAAAAAAAGAGGAAAAAAATTCAGAACAAATAAAATCAGACCCTTTTGGAATGACACGAGGGTGAGTAAATTATGACAGTTTTCATTTTTGGATGATGTGTCCTTTTAAGTGCAAGCTGCAATCATCACGGTCTAAGCTTGTGAAGGAACCATGATAAAAATAGACAAATCTGAAAGAATAGATCCTGTTGATGCCGTGGATACAATTGCTTTGGAGTCAAATGTCAACTTCTTCAGTCACAGTTAGCACAATTAGGTTTTTCTTAAGTTATTGCCCCTAGCAACAGAAGCATTTTCAGTGCAGACATCCTAAATAGATGTCTTACTGTTTCAGTGTGTCACTATGATTCACATCTGAAAAATCAGTTAGATCAAATCTTCGAAATTATGTACTGAATGTACTGAAACGTTTTTGTCGTGAGGGTATTTAGATGATCAGTACCAAATTCTGTTAACACTTTTTTTCAGTGTGAAAAGTGTAAAAATGCATGGATGGGAATGAAATCTAAGCTACACATTTTCTTTTGTCTCAATTCAACGATTCAGCAGAATTCTAGCCCATATGGTAATGGACAAAAACATACTTGTACTTGGGCCTTATTGGATAGGTCATTATTATTCCCCCCTCACTCACCATCCAAACAATTCACATTCTCTGTTTAGACACTTAGACTTCATTTAAGATATCTTTTGTGTGTCACAGAATAATAATAAAATGAAATGAGGTTGAGTTGAAAGTTAATTTTAACTTTTTAGTATTTATTTACACATTTACCCAATAAAATGAGCAATGCAAGACTGTAGATGAGTGTGTGTCTGTGTATTTGCACATAAAGTGTGTTTATTCTTGTATGTAGTTGCTTGTGAAGAACCTGCAGTTTGAGGATGGGAAGATGATTGCAGCATCCCAGTATTTTAAAGCTGCTCTCAGTTCCACCGTGGAGCTCTCTGAAGATGAAAAACAATTTGCTGAGCAGATGAGGGTGAAAATATATCACTCATTTCATTACAAGTCACCATGATATTCTTTGTGTTGTCTGTATGTTAAAAACCTATTAATATCAAATATTGCTTTTTTACATTCTGAAAGATAATGTGTCTTGAAGGCAGAAAGTTATAGATTATTAGAGAATTTATTGCATTTTTGTCCAGGTGGTGTGGAAGAGTATTTTGACAAATGTAGAGAAGATTGAAGACACCACTGACTTCTTTAAATCTGGTGCTGCTTCGATGGATGTAGTCAGGTAATGTGCAAATGTATAATTTTCTTCATATATATTTCTAGACACTTTATTTAGCTCATTTTCCCTTTACATATTATTTTAAAAAAATCTTATTTTTGCACTATAGGCTGGTGGAAGAGGTAAAGTTGAGGGCGGCACAGTTGCAGTTGCAGAATGAAGATGTTTACATGGCAACAAGCTTTGAGGAGTTCATTCAAATGTGTGTGAGGAAGCTGAGAGGAGAGGATGAGGAAGAAGAGTTCACTGTAGACTATGTTAGTATTGCTTCTGTTAAATAGGTAGTAGCCTTTATATTTATTTTTGCTCTGCTTGATATATATATATATATATATTAGTGTTGGGCATAGATTAATTTTTTGAATCTAGATTAATCTCACTGTGATCTTGAAATTACATCGAGTCCTTGCTGCACCACATACATAACGCACACGGACTGCATAGTCACTGCAGACGGAGTATGTGTGAAACAGGCGTGAGCAGGGCCGTAGCTGGGGTTAGCGGGGCCCCGGTGAAGGTTGTACCAGTGGGCCCTGTTTGAAATTGTTTAATTTGTATGTTCGTTTATTTTTATTTATTTGTGCTATTTACACAATGTTTAAGTTTTTTACAAGTTTGTAGGTGTCAAGGTACAGAAACCAAATAATTAAATGTAAAATAGCACTGGATAGTCTTCAATGTAAAAATGAAATATACAATCAAACCTACATATTCAGACACCTTCAACATTTCTCACATTATTACAGTTTTGCTATATATATCAACAATTATATCTGGTGTCTGAATAATTTTTGCTTTGACTGTTAAAACTACAAAGTAATTCAGTCAAGAGCAGTGAGTGATTTTCATTTTCATTTTCTTGGATTAACATTACAGCAGCCAGTAGCTAAACTAGGCGCGGTCACTTTAAGAGACGATGAACGCATCCAATATAATACACATCCCATTTTTTTCTCAACCGTTTACTTTCACTTAAGAAATAACTGACAGTTTTTTCGAGAATAATTTCCAAGGTGGATATTTTGACATATTTTGTATGTATTTGTCAGCACAAGAGCAAAAATAAGCCAAATCTGTGTTCAAGCGTTTTGAGACGCCTTTCTCTGCGTGAGCCTTGAACACCAGAACACCACGAGTACTGAATTGGGATCTTTCACATCTTTTTGTTTGTTCAAACTGCGATTTGTATTTGTTCGTTCAGGTGCAGGAGGGACTTCGAGGAGAACTTCGCAGAAGAGAGCTCGGTTCAGTGTCGCTGTCCGTGATACGCGGCTCTCGATCTCTCTCGTGCGCACCGAACACAGCGCGCGAGTAACCAGCTAAGTTACTCTGTTCAGCTTTTCCGCGTCTTGTTTTTGGATGCTTTAATGTTTAAATCGACAAGCGGTAAGGCTTAAAAACACGTGAAAAAGATGAGCTTTCGTGACGATGCGCAGCAGTGGCCCGTCAACTGTCCTGAGCATCTTTTTAGGCTGGCCTCAGTCAGTCGGTTATAAAATATCAAGGTGAAAGTCATCATAGCTTGCTTAGTATAGACCCAGCTCCCAACCCAACTTTGAGAATAGATTAACAGCGATATTTTTTTATCGCCCGATAAGAGTCTCACGTTAACGCAGCACATTAACGCCGATAATGGCCCACCACTAATATATATATATACTGCACACAACATTCATATACAAAAATACAATGCTGAAATAGACACTATTTCAGCATTTTACAAATGATATCAGGAACTCTAGAAGTCCAAATATACACTCATTGTAAGTTTGATGCCTGCAAGACATTCCAAAAAAGTTACCACTGGTGCATCATTCTTTTTAACAACACTCAAAACATTTTTTGGAACTGAGGAAACTAATTGTTGTATATCTGAAAGTGGAAATCTTCCCATTATTGTTATAAAAATTCCCGATTTGTAATTTGAGACACTGTTGATCTGGGCTGCAAACACAGTGGTAAACATGTCAATTTTTGGAACGTATTGCAAGTATCAAACTTAGAATTACTGACTGTTTATGAAAAAACAAAGTTGATTAGGTAAATTATATGTGACAATAAAAAAATACTGTTTTTAATGTATTTCTAAATATGTATCTGCATGTCTGTTGTAGGTAGAAAAGAAACTGAACAATATGACAATCCGAATCCCACACCAGCTTTTCATAAATGGGGAGTTTGTAGATGCCGAAGGGGGAAAGACCTATAAGACCATTAACCCCACTGATGGACAGGTAGACGGGACACAAATTCTTTTCCACTTTCAATCTATCTGCATTATCTGTCTTATTCTTTTTCACATACTTAATTTCAGCTTTTGTTTGTGTGCAGGCAATCTGTGATGTGTCCTTAGCTCAGATCGCAGATGTGGAAAAGGCAGTGGCTGCAGCTAAAGAAGCATTTGAGGAGGGAGAGTGGGGCAAGATGAACCCCAGAGACCGTGGCAGACTACTCTATAAGTACATGCATTTTATATTTAAACACTGCAGTAAGACATAGGTTTCTTTCTTTCTTATATTTCTGCATTGAACTGGTAATTGTTTGAATAAATTTGGCTCTGATTATCTTTGCTCAGACCATACTGGCAAAAAAAGGTTTGAAAATATGAGCTTTTTTATGACCGAAGAGTTGTCTTATGAAGTATCAATTTATTTATAAAAGATGACCGCAGAAAGGAAATATACAACTACATGTTTCTGCAGTAATACACATATGAATAAAATGTCTTTATTGTAATTGTGTGTATGTTTGTATTCTCCAGACTGGCTGATCTGATGGAGCAGCATCAGGAAGAGTTGGCCACTATTGAGAGCATTGACTCGGGAGCAGTCTATACTCTTGCCCTCAAAACACACATTGGCATGTCTGTTCAGACATTCAGATACTTTGCTGGCTGGTGTGACAAGATTCAGGTTTGTTTGTGTGTTTGTCATTTACCAGAATATGTATTTATCAGCCATCATTCACAATGAATGCCACAGACAGATATTGAGGATATTCTGTTATTACATTATACAGCCTGTGTTTTTTTTGCCTTATTTAAACATTGAATTTTGTTTTAATTAATATGCACTGAATGCTGTTGATTGAGCTTAATTACTGTATTGAACCCAGAAGATTCCTTTAAAACTAATTTGCCTGCATTGTATTGGAAACTACAGTTTTAGTAATATTAAAAAGATGAACCTATCCTTGTGTGTGTCTGAAATATATTCAATTACTCTCCACAGGGCTGCACTATTCCTATCAACCAGGCTCGACCTAATCGAAACCTTACCTTCACTAAGAAAGAACCAATTGGGTAAAATCAACTCTTAACAGACAAAAAAAATCCTCTAGTTTCCGCCCAGCCTTGCTATGAAAATAACCACCTCAGTTACTATGTATATAGTTTATCTGGACAGAGTGTTGAGAATATTTAGCTGTTGTTTGTTTATGTTCAGTGTGTGTGCCATTGTCATTCCTTGGAATTATCCACTGATGATGCTGGCATGGAAGACTGCAGCCTGCCTAGCAGCTGGAAACACTGTGGTGCTCAAACCTGCACAGGTAAAGAACTGCAGTTAATGATAAAACAAAAATGCACATGGCATATTTATCTCGAACAATATACACACAGAATTTAAGAACTGTTACTGCTTTCTGTTCTAGGTCACACCTTTGACTGCTCTCAAATTTGCTGAATTAACTGCTTTGGCAAAGTTTCCGAAAGGCGTGGTGAACATACTACCAGGAGCTGGTACGTATAACACAAAACATACACAATAGAGTTTAGTATAGCCCAAATCTATCAGTGAAAACTGATATACAGTAACTATTTTCTGTACACAATTCACTATCAATACTGTAATTTCTTTGCACTATTCAGTTTTTAGCACATCTAAAAGTTACATCTTAGTGTATGTCTTAGTGTTCCTGTAGCTCAATTGGTAGAGCATTGCGATATCAAGCGCAAGGTTGGGGGTTCGATTCCCGGGAACACATGATATTTAAAAATTGATAGCCTGAATGCACAGTAAGTCGCTTTGAATAAATGCATAAATTTAACTTAAATTTTAATTTAAAACTGTCTGCATGTAGATTCATTGAATATGTACATTTTAGGGTCTCTGGTCGGTCAGCGGCTGTCTGACCACCCTGATGTTCGAAAACTCGGCTTCACCGGCTCCACTGAGATTGGCAAACAGATAATGAAAAGGTGAATGAGCATCTCTTAAAAAACCTAAACAATGCTGGGGTTTGAGTATTTCTTTAATTTGAAGTTTTCAGATCCCGAATTTTCATTTTTCGGAAATTGAAATAAAAGTTGGAGATCATCAAAATGCTTGTGTATCTTTTAGCTGTGCGGTCAGCAATGTGAAGAAGGTTTCTCTTGAGTTAGGAGGAAAGTCTCCTCTCATCATCTTTAATGACTGTGATCTGGACAAGGCTGTCAGAATGGTTTGTTTACCTCAGTACCATCACACAATTGTATTTGCAAAGTGTGGTTGTAATCTCAGACATGTTTTATACCCTCCACACACCCTTCTTGTCTACAGGGTATGAGCTCTGTGTTCTTCAATAAGGGAGAGAACTGCATTGCAGCAGGAAGACTTTTCATTGAGGAATCTATCCATGACTTTTTTGTGGAGAGAGTGGTAAAGAACAATATGACTGAATAGCTTCATCATTCATATTTTTACATATATTTTTTTTTATTACCTGTGACTGAATCCCCCACTCTTGTGAGCTATGACCGTATATCAGCTCTAGCTTTTGTAAGCAATCTGCAGCTACTAAAAAAGTAGTCATACTAACTTCTTAAACCTCTTAAAATAAGACCATTTGATTTTAACCGAAGTGTAACAGGCATAATGCGATAACCTTGATGAGTTAATAATTCATGAATTTATAATTAATTTGTAACTCCAATCTCTTAATTCAAAGTTTATAACATATACAACTACATCTGTGTAGGTGAGTGAAATAAAGAAGATGAAGATTGGTGATCCGCTAGACCGTTCCACAGACCATGGCCCCCAGAACCACAAAGCCCATCTGGACAAACTGGTGGAATACTGTGAAAAAGGGGTCAAAGAAGGAGCAAAATTAGTGTGTGGAGGGAAACAAGTGAACCGTCCAGGTTAGAGGAGTGTGTGAGAATATGCATAAGTCTCAGTGAGGGAAAAAGTACAATGTTCTTTACACTTTCTATCTCTATAGGTTTCTTTTTTGAACCGACTGTGTTCACTGACGTGCAGGATAACATGTATATTGCTATTGAGGAATCCTTTGGGCCCGTCATGATCCTCTCCAAGTTCAGTAATGGGTTAGTAGAAATAAGCAACTTTTACCTCTCTTTTAAATGTATACAGTTCAACAATATGACCAAAAGCAACATTGTAAACTGCCTTTTCCTCCTTATCTCCCGCATTCAGAGATGTTGACAAAGTGCTTCAGAGGGCTAATGCTACAGAATATGGTTTAGCATCAGGTGTGTTTACACGTGACATCGGTAAGGCTCTGTATGTGAGTGAAAAACTTCAGGCCGGCACTGTTTTCATCAATACTTACAACAAGACCGATGTGGCTGCTCCTTTTGGTGGCTTCAAACGGTCTGGCTTTGGCAAAGATTTGGGTAAGGCATAAATATGACTGTATGAAACACTTAATAATTTCAATGCATTCTAAAATAATTTAAATGAACACATACCCAACAGTTTTTCTGATACAAAAATACTTTTTGTATATTGTTTTAACTAGGTGTATTTCTTCCCAACAGGACAAGAAGCTCTGAACGAGTATCTAAAGACTAAATGTGTCACTGTTGAATACTAATAAAATACTGGACATATAATGCACAACATAAAATGATTGCATTTTAGTGCTCTAAAGTGGTAGCTAAGGACAATTTCAGTTTAGCTTTCAAGTAAATTGTCATGACTTAGTAATTACATTTGTTTTGTGTGTAATGATGGATTGCAATTAAAAAAATTTAATCTAATCACAAGTTCCTCTTAAGGCTTTAGTTCTTACTTTCCTAGTTTTACACAGTATCTGTAAATTTCTTACTGTATATAAGCTCAGAGAAATCAATGACCATACGTCAACATTTTTATAAATTATAATAATTAATGTTTTTTCATTTATCCTTTATTTTGGGATAATTGCTTAGGGTTGAGATACTGTGAACTAATGTCTGACTAGCCATTAAAACAATTATGGGTAAAAAATATTTTAACACACTGTTATTTACTGTACTAATTAGGGTTGATTGTTTTAAAGATTTTATATTGAACTAAAGTGATAACAGAAGTATATTTTATGCTTTAGAAACAAGACATTGTTTAATGTCTTCTTTAGAAACAGATGAACATATTTCAAGCATGTGCCACAAAAGAATAAAATCAGTCCAGTATTGACTTATTACATTGTTTAGTGTGTTTTATTTGTGATTTGTAAAAATATACCTGATTACATGAAATAATGATTTGTACTGTAACATTAAAACTTTATATCCAACATCACAGCGACAAAAGTTTTCACTGTAACTGTGTTTGAGCTGAATTATTCAGAGATTCATTATTATTCTTAACAATTGGTGTCAAAGTACAATTCATTACATTGTCGTAGTTTTGCTTTTATTATTTTTCTAATAATTATTCAGGTTATTTGAGAGCTGACAATTTACCTACCATTTTTTTTTTACATTAGAACGAATGTATTAGTAACCGTAATTTAGAGTATAGTCAGAAGTATTATTTTCTCTTAGTATTTTAAGTTCAAAAGCTACTTTTGTTTTTGGAGTAATAAAATGCTTTATTAAAGCACACATTTAGCAGAGTACAGAAATTACAGTAAGTTATGCATACACTGTTTTTAATTCACTTTTTAAAATTACAGTTATTAGTAATTTAATAAGTTTAAGTAGTTTCTGTCTCTATAGCAATGGCACACATATCAGAGCTGTGCAGATAGTAGTCCTAAAATCTTAAAGAGAATCAGCAATTTTGAGCCATAGGCAGATCTCATATTAGAGTGTGCAAACTGTGCACTATAAATCCGTATAGTTATTAATTACAAGCTATAAAAATGTCGTACTTGATTTTTTTTTAGACTTTCAAAACCTTCAAACATAGTTAATATATAGATTTATATAAGATTGTACGATGTGGAATTTTATATTCAAATCTGTCTTTCATTCAAGCTTGTCTTTCATTTTTGATAATATGTGATTATTAATTTAATGAAACTGTCCGTTTTTCACAAGTAAGCTTAAAAGCCATGGAAGTTAATTTAGAAACACAATTTAATGTAATGTATATGTAATGTTAAGAAATTGTATTTAGGAACCTTGTTTTGAGCTCTCTTTCTGGCTTCGTTTATGTTTTCCTTTCTCCATGTGACAGATGCCCGCAGCTGATTGTTTTTGGAAATCAGTGCAGCTGCTTGTTGTTTTCTTGCATGTTCTCACTCCTCTCTATTCACCCTTTATCTGTGCTTGCTCTGCACTTCTCCAGAGTGTTTTGTGCTATTCTCTGCTCAATATCTAATGATTTGTTGTCACGATATCTCCCTATCCAGTTCGCTGAAGAACTTTCTACTTCGAGTGAGATATCATGAACAGTATAACAAGCTATTAAGCTTGTTATAATGCTTTTAAAACTAACTGCTTTTAAGATGGTTGCCTATCCTAGCATCTTGGGTCACAGAAAGGGAATGCCCTGGGCAGATAGCCAGTTGCAGGGCTCACACACAGATACAAACACTCAGACAATTTAATATCTCCAACTCACCAGTGCTGCATATCTTTTTATTAGGAGGAAAATGGAGCACATGGAGGAAGACTACTCAAGAAAAAAACATGCAAACTGCATTTCTTTATCTAAATTCCTAGGGGAGGGACTATACCATGGGCTGGGTTCTCTCAGGAATTTCCCATGAGTCCCTATATATTCATAATGCCACAGCTATTTCTAGCCATGCAAGTACAGCTCCTGTCTGTATGAATGGGAAAAATGGGAACTAAATATGTTTTCAGTGGAAGTTTACGTATCAATAACACATGAAAAAAAAGATATGAAAACAATAGTATCATAAATGCTATTTCAAGTTTAAAAAAAGTGCATTGATCGTCTACTGATATGACAAGAATTATACATTTGTATTGCCTTAGCTGTGTACAACAAAAACAGTGCAAAAAGGAAAACAGTGCAAAAACAATCTACCACAAGTTGATGAAAATATAAAAAGACAAACTAGAGAAAAGAGAAACATAAAAGTATTAGCATTAAATGTTTACAAGGAAAAAGGAGTAGGCTAAGAAAAATAAAGAAAATAATAGGCCTAAGAGTAGCCTAATACTGAACAAAAGACCCACATATTCATTTTGTGGTAAACCATAATAAAATGAAGCTCTGTCTACATTTTATTTTGGATTCAATCATGGACACAACATTTGTTTTCTTTTTTTTCATGTTTTTTTCTGTCCATTAAGTCTTTTTCTTGTCATTATTGTTCCCAGCTTTCAGTCTCTTGTATTTATTTTGTAAGACCAAATAACATTGCATAACGTTGTGTTTAATGTAACAAGAATAATCTAACACAGTCTGTGTCAATCATTTAGGTTTTGTTGTTGTTTTTTGTCTCTTTGTAACACGTGAGCGGTCGAATGTTTAACTTGTTTGTGACACGTGAACGTAACGTCGCTCTCACGTGGTAACTGTTACTTTTCTCTGCGCTGTTGACTGTTGACCAATAACAATCGTTTGTGATTAAGGATAAAAAAGACTAGCACGGCCTCGTCTTTTGCAATGGCTACTATGAAATAGTTTTGCAATTTTTATATATGCATTTAAACGACAGCGTTGTTATGCACAGACTCGTCCAGTCATCCAGTGCGCACTGCGCAATTAGTTTTAACAGATGCTTATTGAGAGATTACAATCCGTTAGGTTCATCTTTGTTTTGAATCCAACCTCCGGTTTTTACGTCTTTAAGCGAATTCATCACCACACTACGCTGTTTTCGTTGCGTTATTTGTGTACTCTCAATAGAGCCCTACGTACAAAAGCTACGACATTAAACGGGGCGGGCCCAATTGCCTAGTTGTAGGCGACATTTTACTACACCGAGAACGCACGAAGATGTTGTTTTAGCACAAAGCTGGCATATTTTTCGCGGGGTTGTTCGTAAAAGTCATTATGTAAGGATTTGCACGCAAAATCTGCATCCTAACTTTGTCTAAAACACCCTCATTCAACATATTACATCTTCACCGATTTCAGAAATACACATTTCCACAAACCAGGTAGGACCAGCGTTAACTAACGTTACTTCGTTTCGTTCTGGAGAAAACGGTGATAATTCTGCCGGGGTTTTACTTTACAGCAAGGTAAACGAGATGAGAGGCAGTTCATCGTATGGAGACCGAGACAGAGATCGAGGACGGGACAGGGGGTGGGCCTTTACATTTAATCGATGTTTGATTATTAATGTGTATAAAACATTTATTAATATCAGTTTATATGGAGATGTGATATTAAGCTATTAATTATATGGTCCCAGTAACAGATTTAGCTACTTGTCCATAAACGGTGTTTATCACTGGCAGTATTCATGCATGAATCTTTAACAGGCCTCGCTTTGGATCCAGTCGAGTTGCCCCACCTCCGCCCAAGAAGTTTGGGAATCCAGGAGATCGGCTGAGGAAGAAGAAATGGGACCTGGACCAGCTATCCAAGTTTGAGAAGAACTTCTACAGTGAACACCCAGAGGTTCATCACATGAGTCAGGTAATATAAAGCACACACACACACACACACACAATGGAGTTCAAATTTAGAAAACAACATACAATTTCCTAAATTTCAAGGTCACTGCTTAGTGCTGTTTGAAGTTATCCTAAGAGGAGTAGAAGGGCAGTTTTTTAAGCATATTTCATAAATTGTATTCTGAAGCACTGTATAAAAAACTTAAATGAGATATTTGGAAAATAACTCCGATCATAATAGAGAACACTTAGGCCCTGTCCACACAAACACATGGTTATTTTTAAAACCGCAGCTTTTTCTACATGGTTTAGCTGTTCGTCCACATGCAAACGCAGCGCCAGGTCACAGAAACCGAAAATGTTTGAAAACGCCTGCCAGGGTAAAGATTTTTCTAAAACTTGGTTGCAGTGTTATTGTGTAGACAGCGAAACAGGCGTTTTTGGCTTGTGACGTCGGAGTCAGAACAGTTATCTCCATGGCAGGTTGAATGAACATGTTTATCAGAACCAGCATGCAGTTCCTTCCCAGCGAACAACTCCCAACCAGCCTGCAGTTTACATGCTCCCCGTCATACAGCTAAACAGTTAATCTAAACCTGATTGAAAATCTCTGGAAAATCCTGGGCGATGAAGTTATGGCTAAGAAACCCACTAAAGGTACCAAACTATGGAAGAGAGAGGAAGAAGAGTGGATCAAGATCACACCAGTGCAGTATGAGAAACTAGTGATGTCCTGCAGCCGCAGATGTGCTAAAGTCACTCAAAGCAAGAGACTCTACATTTCCTGCAAATTTTTGTCACCTGTAACTAGGGCTTGACCTGTAACTATATATCAGGTTTGTACGATGTATTGATATATTTTTTACAAGCAATATGGTATGAGGCAGTACCGCATATATCGATATACAGTAGTTTGATACATGGACGCTGTAAAATAGTAGAGGACACAGAGTGAGCTGCTGAAGGGGAAAGTTCATAATCCAATTTGTCCTAAACATGAGACGTGCTCATATTAAGGGCTTTAAAATGACTCGTAAGCTATAGTTAACACGTATAGTTCAAAGTGGTTTACTCTGTCAGATGGATAACCTCAAACATTTTAGTTGTAAACTACAATGGTTACTGTTCTTTAATATTGGTCAGTTATTTTTTCTTTTTTTCACAAAACAAATGTTTTTTGTAGAAATGCCTAGGTTATTTTGTCAAACGTGTTAGTGGAACAGTGTTATGTCTACAGCTAATACTCCTTTAAATAAGTAAGAGAAGGATTATCAATATTTCAGAAAAAAATTAAGTATTTATAGATTGTTCTCTAATTTTGATCTCCACTGCATGTATATATATATATATATATATATATATATATATATATATATATATATATGTATATATATATATATATATATATATATATATATATATATATATATATATATATATATATATATATAATGGCTTAAAATGTACTAACATTGTTATTTTGGTAAATCATTTTAGTACACTTTTGTGTTCTTTAATTTTGCCTAGATTTTTATTACACTTTTATCTTTTTATTTAAAAAATTTGTATTTCATTTTATATTGAATAGTATGATGTAGAAGAATTTTGCCGGAAGAAAGAGATTACCGTCAGAGGCTCCGGCTGTCCAAAGCCTGTCACCAGCTTCCATCAAGCTCAATTCCCTCGTGAGTTTAATTCATATGAGAATCCCTGTTATTTTTGAACTGATTTTGAGTGGAATCTGTTCAATAATATTCATGCATGCACAGGACAAATGTTTGCATGCCAGTTTTTTTATTTTCAGTGAGTGTGATGAAACACACTGATTAATAACATTTCCTCTTCTTGTAGTATTTTCTTGAAATAAAAATCATACTGCCATCTACAGTTACATTTTTAAATGGTCCACTGATGTCCGATTTTATCATTTGGAATTAGGAAAAAATTGCAAGGAAATTTTAAAGGAATTTTGTTCTGTCATAGGCCAACGTTGATGTTAAAAACATCAAAGGTCTCATTTATAAACATTGCGTACGCACAAAATAGGCATATAATTTGCGTACAAAAATTTTTTACGCACATATCGGGATTTATAAAAAATAAACTTGCCATAAATATGTACGCACCGTACGGACATTATAAATCATGCGTACGAACTCTTGTTCATGGAGTGAGAAAATTAATGAAGTAAACAACGACTTTAAACTCTGTTTTCATGTCGATATACACATTTACATTAAATATTCCAATCGCTTTAAAAGAGATTAACAATGAAATTACATAATTTTACAAACAACATAATTTCATTAACAATAAACAATTTTCCTGTGAAATGTTATTTTTATTAAAGCGAGGAGTGTTATAGGGGCACAATAATTAATCTTTAAACTACAGACCACATGTTATGAGAAATATTTTAGCGAGAACAATGATCGATGATGCGTACTTACTGCGATATTATGGCGGACACTGCTGGATTACTGTACAACCACAGCTGCATGGAGGTGTTAATGTCGTGTAAAGTCATCTCTACAACATTATTAAAAATTCCACTATATTTGAAGGACATAACTAGGAGAAAACAGTAAGATTTGCATGTTTCCTTTTCCGAATCAGACAATACACTGCAATAAATATGCGTTTATCTGTTTCCACTAAAATAGCTAAAATATGTTTATCTTATCAACAAAACTGCATACATTTGAAATAATCGAAATTCTATTTGGCCAGTGTAAAAGAATGAGATAATCTAAAATATCTGAGAACTATTTGAAACCATTTAGTTTTTATGGATATTTTCATGTATTTATCCTAAAACATAGCAGGAATACTATTTCCCTACTGTCTCTGTGTTAAACATGGTGTCACGTGCATGGGAATTCACATGTAAATGATATGCAGATAAGGTTATACATAGTAAAACAAGGCGTTGTAAGCTCCATATATGGTGATTTATAAAGAGATTTTTGCGTAGGTTCTGGCGTGCGCATGGTTTTATAAATCTGAAAACCTTTGGGCATACGCAAAATCTAGCTTTTGTGTCTACGTAAAATTTTAGGATGAAATCTACGGAGAGTTTTATAAATGAGGCCCCAGGACTTGTAGAGCAGTGATTGCATATAAGAATATTAAAGTTATGTTTCTGTTTTTTAAGAATATGTGATGGACGTGCTGCTGCAGCAGAACTTTAAGGAGCCCACTGCTATCCAGGCTCAAGGTTTTCCTTTGGCTCTCAGTGGCAGGGACATGGTGGGCATTGCTCAGACTGGCTCCGGAAAAACACTGGCCGTAAGAGTTCCATATTTACAACCTACAGCCATAGAAAATGCACATACTCAAGTATCCATCCCAAGTGATCTCATGTTTACTCATTTCAATATCGTCAACAGTATCTGCTGCCTGCCATAGTGCATATTAACCATCAGCCCTACCTGGAGAGAGGGGATGGGCCCATTGTAAGTTGCCAAAGAAACTTTTACCTCAATAATTAGGAACTGATTAAGAACCGGAACAATATACAATAGTTTTTTTAACGTACTGTAGGAATGAATCCAAAGTGCTTTGTTAGCACATTCTTCAGACCTGTCACATTTTTGTCCTGCTCTCTGTTCTGTTTAGTGTCTTGTGTTGGCACCGACGCGTGAATTAGCCCAGCAGGTGCAGCAAGTGGCTTATGACTATGGCAAATCATCTCGGATCAAGAGTACCTGTGTGTATGGTGGAGCCCCTAAGGGTCCACAGATCAGAGATTTAGAAAGAGGTATGCGAACTAACCCACATCCACCACTTACATTTTTTTTAATACAGTATACCTGTTGTAAATGTATATTGATATTATCATCTTTTAAGTCTGCATAATAAAGGATGAAATGATAATCAAGGTTATTTTGCTCAAAATTATATAATCATGATTACTCTTGAGAACAGTTTTTATTTTTTAATTGCTGTCAGACTAAATGTACATAATTAAAACCTTTGCCAGTAAAAATAGCACACAGTAACCCTTGTCAGTTTGACCAAATGAGCTGTAAATTTTCTGTCATGCTCTATTTTTATCCTTCCGGAAAATAAAGTCGGCCTGCTCTAGCAATTTAATGAATGATATCCCATGAATAATTTACTGGAATGCACTGATATATATACAACAGTAATATTTAAGACATCTGTAGTGTTGCTGTAGAAGGACTAATCTGAACTCTTGGGGTTAGTTTTGGTCTGCTTTTAATTTTTTTTATGTCTAATGATAGAGGGGTGAGGCGAATAACATCACCTCATTTTAGAAAATTTTAAGTGTGTTATTCATTCATAAAGCATAACTTTAAACCATTTCATTGGTGGTCGCTGATTGTCAACATTTCAATGGAAGTTACTCTTCCATAATTTGTGCAAGGTGTCATGGGCTGTAGGGAAAAGGTGAGCTTAGGAAAATAGAACAGTGGTTCTCAACCCTCTTCCTGAACAAGTGTAATCATAACTGTGATTATCTTTGGATTAATTGACCAGCAACACTTAAGGGCTTTTCTTTCAATAAAAATTATTTGACTTCCTAAAGGTGTTGAAATCTGCATTGCCACACCTGGCCGTCTGATCGATTTCCTGGAGGTAGGAAAAACCAACCTGCGCCGTTGCACCTACCTAGTGCTGGATGAGGCTGATCGTATGTTGGACATGGGATTTGAACCCCAAATCCGCAAAATTCTTGACCAAATTAGAGTAAGTACAGTTTTCACTTGGAACATGTACAGTATTTAAAAGTTAACGGATGTTAACTAGAGCCTGACCAATATGGGTTTTTTGTTACGGAGATATGGCCGTTCAAAATCTCAATGGTATTCCATACACTCAAAGGGTTAGTACACCCAAAAATTTTAATTACCCTGTGATTTACTCACCCTCAAAGCTTCCTAGGTATACACTTATTTCAAACAAATCAAGTCAGAGTTACATAAAAAATTGTCCTGGCTATTCCAAGCTCTATCATTGCCATCATCGGGTGTTGCAGTTGAGTAGTCTACAAGTCGTCAAATAAAGCACGTGCATCTATAATAAAACGCCCCTCACACGGCTCCGGCCGGTGAATAAAGAATAAATTAATTTTTGTAAGAAAAATATCCATATTTCAAATGTAATAAACACTTTTCTCTCAGCTCCGTTATCTGTCATACGTGGAAAGGGTTCCGGCGGATGATGCAGGACGTATGCGCAATGCGCACACCTCTAAGATATGCTAGTCTCGCAAGTTTGTTTATAGGAGCAAAGGATGCAAAGTTTCCTTAATTTAGCAAAGGAAAACCAGACTCTTGTTGGTTTATATCGAAATCCTCAGACATTTGTCTTTGCAAATCCTCGGTTTGTACTTCTAATTCGTGACCAGCGTTTTGTTTTCTCTCTGCATTCGTCACTAATCGCGCTACTCTGACATATGATCATGATTAATCGCTTTCAATATAAAAATGTGTTTACATAATATATGTGTGTGCACTGTGTATATTTATATACAGGGCCTAAAATTAACACTCGCCAAGTGCCAGCTGTGAGTAAAAATCAGTGTTGGTGAGTCCACGTAAAAGTGTCAGTCACCAGCTGGCGGGTATAACTTTTACGAATTACGAACAATGCAATGAAGTGAAAACAAAAGCCAGTTTTAAATGACCGTAAAGAGTTGGTGTCATGTGTTAGATCCGCGTCTTATGCCTCAGGGTTTGAAGAGACAGCGCTGATTTTAAAGTGAACCTGCTGAAGTCTATCACTGATGTAAATCAAATAATAAAAGAAAAAGATAAATCCTTGGACTTTTCTGGCTGCTGATTAACTTTTATAGCTTGAATAAAGATTAATATGTATAGTTTATGCATATATAATATAGTTGATGTGAAGATTGCTTTAAAATAACTTAAATTAAAAGTTGTTATATATTGTATTTTAGAGCCTATTAAACGTTAAAAATAATAGCTTACAATTATACTGTAATGTTGAATAGCTATAATTAATAGGGATAATTGAGGGAAAATGCACCAGCAGGACAAATTAAAAGCATTTTAAATATGTTTAGTTATTGTAGTGGTAATAACTGTCTGTTTTTGCAATAAGACTTTCATGGCCGGTTAAAAAACATTTTGGCTGGTAAATTTGATCATATTAACGGCCATTGGCAGGTGTGTCAAAAAAATACACGCGTACATGTAAAAATTTAAGAAATATGCAATTTATATATGAATTATATACATGTTTATATTACATATAGGCTATTTCTTAAACATATACATGTGTGTGTATTTATGTATTCATATAAAAAAAATACAGTGCACACATATATATTATGTTAACACACATTTTTATTTTGGAAGCGATTAATCAATTTTAGAGGCCTATAATTTCGTTTTCTGCTATTCCTGTTTCCTTCAGCCTGACAGACAGACTCTCATGTGGAGTGCTACCTGGCCTAAAGAAGTTCGTCAGCTGGCTGAAGATTTCCTCCATGACTATGTCCAGATCAATATAGGAGCTCTAGAACTGAGCGCAAACCACAACATCCTGCAGATAGTGGACGTCTGCATGGAGAATGAAAAAGACATGAAGTGAGCTGATTTAACCATGTATCTAATAAAGTATTGGATATGACATTATATGAGCTTTTAATAAGTTATTAAGGTATTGTAATTTGTTTTGGTTTACTTTCCTGTTTGCTTGTACAAGTCAGGATGAAAATGTTTCAAAGATATGTTTTTGTGCTTAAAGGCTGATTCAGCTTATGGAGGAAATCATGGCTGAAAAGGAGAACAAAACCATCATCTTTGTCGAGACAAAGAAACGTTGTGATGAACTTACTGGGAGGATGCGAAGAGATGGGTGAGAAATCTTTATAATCCCTCATATTTTAAATCAAGTTTTTTTTATAAAAATCATATAAAATGCTGATGTGCTGTATGTTGTCTTTATTCAGGTGGCCTGCGATGTGTATTCATGGGGACAAGAGCCAACCAGAGAGGGACTGGGTATTATCAGGTAAAGCTTTTAAGCTTCATATTTTATTAAAGAAGGCTATCACTATTTGGTCTGTCGGTTCTCATTGTGTTGCACCTTGTATTTCCAGAGTTCCGCAGTGGAAAAGCTCCAATTCTGATTGCTACTGACGTTGCCTCACGGGGTCTGGGTATGTTCTGATACTTCATACTTATCCAGAACCTTATCTGAATTTTTTAAATACAGAACTGAATGTTTTTTGATATCAAGTAAATAATTCAGACAGTATATAGGGAACACACTGACAACTACAACATTGACACATTCAGTCACATATTTTTAGTTTTAAAATGTTAGCTGTGTCTTTGAAGCTTATTCTTTCACACAAAAAAAATCATACTGAAGCATGTCCTCTGAAATGTAATTGTCTCACCCTTTTTGACCTCTTATGTGTTTGCATCCCTGCAAACAACTAATCATACAGTGTTTTCAAGTTAAAAGGGTTAGTTCACGCAAAAATGAAAATAAGCCGATATATTACTCGCCTCCAAGTCATCCTAGGTGTATATGATTTTCTTCTTTCAGATAAATCCAGTCAGAGTTGTATTAAAAATTGTCTTTGATCTTTCAAATACAAATACAGTGTAACATGTAATACTTTAATAATTGATTAATGAAATAGTTCTTTATTTATATAAAAAAATAATATTTAATAATAAAGTTAATTCTATAAAATTCTATAAAATTAGTTATACCATTATAATCTTGTCTGCTGAAAAAAACTATATATATATATAGAACCCCTACCAAAACACAATTGAAAGGATTACAGGGTTATAATGGGAATGGTATTGGATAGAACAACAGTAATTCCTATTGGAATAATGACATAAAACAAAAATGAATTTTGTAATGGTTTCATGGAAACTGTAACAATTTCTGTAAAAACTGTAAAAAAATTTTTTTAGCAGGGCAATGATACTCATACTGTGCTGCACATTATTGACAATATTGAGCTGAAGCTTGACTTTGCAAATGTAAAGTCACAAATCAAATCGCAATATCAATATTTTCCCCTATATCGCACAGCCCTATTGCAGTGCATTTATAAATAAAAAGCGCCCATCCATTAAAAAAAAGTGTCTTACACGCACAAATCCTCCGACATTCTTCCATTTTGTACTTCTAATTAGTGATCATTGTTTTGTTTTGATCTCTCCCCTGCACGTCCGTCATATACACCTAGGATGACTTGAGGGTGAGTGATTTATGAGCTAATTTTCATTTTTGGGTGAACTTGCCCTTTAATGTTACAATTATTTTTGAGTCACAGACAACTAAATGATCGTACTATTTTTAATGACAGTGCAAATAAGAACCCCCAACATCATATCATATGAATAACAACATCAGTAACATATCAATGAAACATGGTCCATGCCTCACTCTGATGGAAAATTGAGGTAATTTAAAACATGCCTGAAAAGGTGAAGGGGTGTTCTCACCAAAAACTATTTGCAATGGCTATGCCATTTATTTTTAAAGTTGGCAGTTTTTTACCGATGTGATGTTTGGTGATGCAACAAAGTTAAGTGGACCTCAACTTCATAAAAATGAGTTCTTTGAAAAAAAAAATGAATCTTTGTAAAAAAAATTATTATTATTGATCCACCACCTGATACAGTTGAATAGTTATTAGTCAAGTAGCAGCCAACATCCCAGAAACTCATCAACATCTTGTGATTTAATCACTATCAGTTTGAACGCCCCTTTTATTTTTCTTTAGCTCCAGCTTGATGAATAAAGGGAGAAAAATACTGTATTACATGAATTTAAAGGCTCAGGTATACTTAATTTTTTTCACAGTCTACTCTGCCTCATGCACAGTTGACCATGCGAGCCTTCCACTAGTGAATCTTTCTTTTTAATCACTCAAATATTTGTACATTGGCTGTTGTCTGCGCAAAAGTCTGCACAGATGCAAGCAGTGTGCGTGGACATCCGTGGGCCCCGCTGAGGACAAAAATGGTCACAGACTGTCCACAATATGTTGCAAAATGCGGACAACTGATGTGTATTTTGGGCTTAAGATTTGAACAGAAGTTTTTAATGCATGGTGCTTAAATTTAAAATAGTCACCTAAATTTTACTTGTTGTTTTGCATTCTCTTGGTTTGGACCTTAAAGGTGGGGTAAGCAAATTTTTTTTCAAAAACGCTTTAGAAAAATGATTTAGGCCGAGTAGCAAAACAAACTTGTAGCCAATAAGCAGTAAGGGTTGTCTAGTCATGATGTGGAGGAGACAGCGTTCAGTGCAAAGGACGGACATTAGCCAAGCTGAGTGACAGAAAGATAGAGACGGCGGATAAAAAACAAGAGGAAACCATCTGCGGAACAAAAGAAGGCTTAAGGAAGTAAGGCAAGAATTTTTCTGTCATGTATTTGTTGTGTCGTGCTGTGCCACATCCAGTGTAGACCATGCTGCACAACTTCGTGTTCAAGCTCTTGTTCTGTCCAGGCTGAACTATTGCAATGCTCTCTTGGCAGGTCTTCCAGCCAGTTCTATCAAACCATTACAATTAATCCAGAACGTGGCAGCAAGATTAATTTTAAATGAGCCGAAAAGAATACACATCACATTTCTGTTTTATCAATTTTCACTGGCTACCAATAGCTGCTCGCATAAAATTCAAGGCATTGATGTTTGCCTACAAAACCACCACTGCCTCTGCACCCCTTTACCTAAATGTATTACTTCAGACTTATGTGCCCTCTAGAAGCTTGCGTTCTGCAGGTGAACGTCGCTTGATTGTGCCATCCCAAAGAAGCACAAAGTCACTTTTACAGACTTTTAAATTAAATGTTCCTTCCTGGTGGAATGACCTGCCCAACTCAATCCGAGCAGCTGATTCCTTAGCCATCTTCAAGAATCGGCTTAAAACACATCTCTTCTATCTTTATTTGACCCTCTAACTTTAGCACTCACTATTCTAATTCTATTATTAAAAAAATAATAATTTCTGGCTACCAGAAATCACTTATCCCACCTTTAATGCTTTCTTTCATTTACAGTTGGAAAAAAATCATGTACAGTACATTTTGTGATCATTTAGTTGAATATTTTTACCTTCGGCATCTTTTCTTTCTCTCTCTTCTCTCTCCTATCCTTTACTATCTTAGCTTTTCTTCCCAGGCTTCACTTGTTTTGAACAATATACATATTTATGAATTGTCAGGTTCACATTTAATTATAAAAATTACTCTGGGCTGACTGTGACTGACTGGAGGGCTGCTATTCCAGTTTCCATATTCAAAAGCTGTTCCAAACGATAAAGTCGTGCTGTCTGTTTCTTGTTACTGATATAAAAACCCTCACGCATGTGGGGCTCACCGGCTCGCTGTTGACCCTAGCACGGATCTAGGGGAGCTGCAGTCCTTCCCTCTTCCCTGGGTCCTATTTCCAGTCTCCTTCCTGAACAAATGTGTGCACGTGTCCAGTTATTTAGGAAGATGTTAATCAATAGTTATGGTCAGAATTTTTTTATTTTTCCCCTCAGAAATATTTTACTTAAAGGGGTCATATGACGTTGCTAAAAATAACATTGTTTTGTGTATTTGGTGTAATGCAATGTGTTTATGCAGTTGAAAGTAAAAAATATTTTCCACATTAATGTATATTATTGTTGCTCCTCTATGCCCCGCCTTTCTGAAATGTGGCGATTTTTACAAAGCTCATCGTTCTTAAAAGTGAGGTGTGCTCTGATTGGCCAGCTATCCAGTGCGTTGTGATTTGGCCGAATGCCTCAAGCGTGTGACAAAAATTTTATGCCCCTTAACAAACTGTGATGCAGAGTCCCGTCGCAACGAGATAAAACCCATTACAAACGAGGCATTTGTAGCGTCCAGTGGGGACATAATTACGGATTATAGTGACTTATACCGTCTTTTTACGCATTGCGTTGCATATTGCGCAGTGTAAACACAAAACCATGCCTGCAATTTTAGATCAAAGAAACAACAAACGCTACTCTACACTGCTCAAAACTCACGTTTGAATCATCAGTAACAAATTCTTTACATATGTAAGCTTACTTACAGGCTGTGAGTCAGAAGAGCCAGACTGTCCTTGCAAAGTTGAAATTGCCCCACTGTATAGAAACAGCCTTTTGTAAAGAAGCATTGTAGGCTACTGGTTCAGGAAACAGTCCTCGTCCTCCATAAAATGCGCTGCACACATCTGAATATTTGGGTTGAACTGTTCTGGAACCGTGTTGTTAATACAACTTAACCACTGATTTCTAGTCGTGTCCTCTTTTGGATGGCCAAACAAAGTAGTTTTGCTTTCACATGAAACACAGCATCTCCACAACATGCCGGCGGCGTCAAGAGCTTATGCAGTTATGCAGATCTTCCCGCATCGTGACGTAGACATGTGGGGGCATGTTAGAATGAGCTGTTTTAGGTTGGCATGGTTGACACTTAACATTCATAAAGAATATCTCTTTGGATTTCAGACTTTAGTCTTTACAGATCTTCTTTGTGCACCAAGAGCTTGTAACACTCCAAAGAGAAAGGAAAAATTTGAATCGCATCATATGACACCTTTAAATGTTATCACTTTTTTTTTTTTGTAATCACTTTTATTCTTTGTGAGATCATTGTTAAACCAGATAAACCAGGAATTGCTATTTTGTTTTGTTTGAGTTATGCCAGAGGGTCTTACACTATTACTGTTCTTTTTCCCCTTCAGGATTTTTGACTTCCTAACTGGCAGCCTAGGCATGCTGTGCTATTTTGACACAGTGGCCTCCCTCTACCATGTAACCAGAGCTCTATCAGACACAAGCACATTTCTTGATATGGATAGACACCCTCAGCTGCTCCCCTATGTATCTGTATTCTTAAGGGCTAGTGGCATCAACTTGCTTAAATTTATTTTCTTTTTTTTTTACCTCAAACTCTTGATTGGCCGTTAAAAAATCTCAAAGGATACTATGGCCCCTTAGAGCTCTGTTAGATTCCAGAAAAGTCTGCCCCTAAGATAGATCTGGGGCCAAATGGCTACGGAGTGATTAAGAGAGAGGGAGAGAAAGTTAAGAGTGCTGGATACAGTCCGGTCCGGTTTGTGGAGGCCCTGCAACCCAGTGAGAGAGAGAGAACTGGGGCAGAGCCGGTTCTGCTCCCGCCTGGCGTTGCTGGGACAGGGCCGAGGGTGAAGGGGGGGCAGCTCAGCGCGTGAGCCCACATTAACCTCTTCCTCTTGGGCCGCTCCACGGGACCCAGGACTGATCCCAGCCAAGACTAACCTAACCTAGGGTAAGTACCTGATCGCGCCCTAGTCACTGCCCTGTTCATGAGATCTGTTTCCATAGTGTGGCAAATGTCCTTTAAGTATGTTTAAACGTGTGTGTGTGTGGTAAGTGCCATGGTATATTAGACCATTATTGTACTGTATATGTATAGCACATTTCATTTTTATTGAGATATATCAAATAGTATCTATCATTATCATTTTCTAAAAGGAGACTTTTTTCTTTTAGGGTCAATAGCAGTGTTGTTAGAGCCCCTTTTGAACCGTAATGAGAAACAGACTTTTAATATGCTGTATGTCCAGAAGAAGAAAAAAAAATTACCTTTAACAAACTCCTGACATTTCTCTTCTTTAATACCACCTCAAGTGTTGCTTGACACAATTAGTTTTGATATAAACTAAATCATATTGTTAATGTATTGATATTTAATGTACCGTATTTTTCGGACTATAAGTCGCACCTGAGTATAAGTCGCATCAGTCCAAAAATACGTCATGATGAGGAAAAAAACATATATAAGTCGCAATGGACTATAAGTCGCATTTATTTAGAACCAAGCACCAAGAGAAAACATTACCGTTTACAGCCGTGAGAGGGCGCTTTATGCTGCTCAGTGTAGACTACAGGAGCACTGAGCAGCATAGAGCGCCCTCTCGTGGCTGTAGATGGTAATGTTTTCTCTTGGTTCATGTCTCTCGGTTCATGTCAAATTAATTTTGATAAATAAGTCGCACCTGACTATAAGTCGCAGGACCAGCCAAACTATGAAAAAAAGTGTGACTTATAGTCCGGAAAATATGGTAATAATTGAGATTAGATAAGCTGTTTATCTATGGAATAGGTAAGTAGCAAGTCTTCAAAGTCTAAAGTTTTGTCTTATTTTATTCTGTTGTGTTTGTCTGCTTAAGGTGGTGTCTCACTAGCTGACTGAAAATATATTTTGTTCTCTTCTGTTAGGTTGATGTTTATTTGAATGATTTAAAGAGTGTTTTCTGAAATCGGGAAATGGTTCATGTGAACTTATATATCGTTTGCTGCTGACAACCAGTCCTAAATCGTATGGTTTGTCAAGTTGTGTCAGGGATCACTTTCCTGACAACTAGGATGATAAATGTAGAGAAAGAATCTTGCAGGAGTAAACGGCTGCAGCTGTTGAGAAAAAGGTTTGGATTAGATCCGAGCAGGACTGTGACTTGTCAGTTCTTCAGAAGCTCACTGCTATATCCAAAAGCATCCCTTCTTCAAGTCACAGCAAGGACTTAATGCTTCATCAAAGAGTTTCTCCATTGGAAATTGACAGAAAAATTGGCTAGTGAGACTCTCTTTAAGTTGACTTTAAGGCAGACTTTTTTCTGAATGATTAATATTATAGTGATGCACCAAAATTTTAGCAATCAGAAATATTTTGCAGGCCCCAAAATCATTGACCAAAAAGGTGACAATTTAATTAGCACTTTGATGGTGCATTTTGACTGTAGATAAGCCACAACATGTACACATGAGTTCTGTGGATGCTAGGGCTAGTTAGACAGTATTGATTTTTATTTATTTTTTTAATCGATCTTCATTTTGATGAACCAAGATCTCAGTCTTTGATGTTTTTATTTAACGCATTAACAAAACTTTGCAAAACATTATTTGTAGTGTCTGTTATCCAGTATTCACAGTAAGCGTTGCGCTTTCTTACTTTTAACATGAAACAAAAACTTCCAGATTTTGTCAATTTTATAATGAAATTTAAGACAATGTAATATTGACTCTCTTTGGTGTGGTGCGGCATATTGCTGTAACAATCTCAGTTAAGTAACAGCACAGTGTCCGTGAACCAGCCATCGCTTCCTGTTTACTGCTAGTTGCATAACAGAATAAATTTGACTACCAGATGTTAAAAAATGGTACAACTTACTGAATTGTATCATTACATATTTAATCACTCATTCGGTTTCAAACAAGAAAAGTAACTTATATTTACCTCAGGAAAGCCATTCAATGTTCATAGCTTGTTAGAAAAAAAGGTGGGAAAACGCTAGAGAGGATCATTTTGCTAAGTATATACACTGTTGTCGTCATTATTCAATCTATGTTTGAAAAGGTTTGTCATGAAAAGTTTTATTAGTTTAAATGTTTATTTCAACAACAAATTAGAGTAGTCTTATATCATTCAATTTTTTTGGAGTCTTGCATATTAAAACAGTTTGATTAATTTATTATTTAACATTATTCTTTGGAATTTGAAATATTTGGCTTAATGAAAACTTTAGGTTTTGTGTTTAAGTAAAAAAAAAAAAAAAAAAAAAAAAAAAACCTTTTTTGGTGCATCACTATTATACATTTAAGAGTGGAATATTTCTGACTGCTGATGACAGCATACAAAAATACTCTTTAAAACATTTTCAAGTGTATAAATATCATTGGATAACTTTAGAATTGAAAGCCTATTCAGAGCTTCCTAAGAGATGGAATCCCAAACCCAGATGGCTAAATAATGCCACTGTTGCTGTCGCAGTGAACTAAGCAATGGTCCATTCATTCTGCCTACCTCACTTTCTAATTGAATTTTTTTGCTTCCTCCATTATTTCTTAACCTTGGCCCCACGAAGATGTGGAGGATGTTAAATTTGTCATCAACTATGACTATCCAAACTCTTCTGAGGATTATGTTCATCGCATTGGGCGCACAGCCCGCAGCACCAACAAAGGTACAGCCTATACCTTCTTCACACCTGGGAACCTTCGGCAGGCTCGTGATCTGGTCCGGGTTCTTGAGGAGGCTAGACAGGCCATCAACCCCAAACTACTGCAGCTGGTGGACACAGGCCGTGGGGGAGGGGGAGGTGAGCATTTTAAAATGAGCTATAGTTGGGGCATTCATATTACAATTTGTATTATGTCCTTTTAGTGCAAATCTTCATTTCCAGGCTAGTCACCTTTTTGGAGGTAAGTGTCTTTCAAAATTTTTTATCACTAGCCTAATCCCTGGACTTTCATTGGCTACTTCCGTAGGTGGAAGGATGCGTTATCGTGGCAACAACTCAACCTCAAATAACCCCAACATGATGTACCAGGATGAATGCGAGCGCCGCATGCGCTCTGTAACCGGTAGTAACAAGGGCAGCCGCAGCAACAACTTGAGCCGTGATGGAAGGTCAGGTGGGAGCAGCCGTGACGACCGTATGTCCTCCTCTTACAGAGACCGCAGCAGGGATGGACGAAACGACTACAACTCAGGACCCACCTACAACAGTGGAGGAGGTGATCAATTCCAGAGCTGTGGGGGTGGAGGAGGGGGGCAGTATGGCTCCCGAGGGGGAGGCACACATCCGGGTGGGGGTGGTAGTGGTAGTGGGGGTGCAGGAGGGCAAGATCAGGCTGGACCTCCCCAAGGTCTGTTTGGAGCACCTCCACCACCAACTCAGCCTGGGCCAGGTCCACAGCCACTCATGGCGCAGCAGTTCTCTCCTCCACCACAGCCTATCATGGGGTTCATGGGTCCTGGGCCATACCCATTTGCCTCACCACCACCACCCCTTCCTCCCCCTCCTAGAAAGTAACATCCAGAGGCTTTGCGATCTTCAGTTTTTGTTTTTTTTCTTGTTGTAATAGTAACCTGCTGTTTCCAGTCTGAACTTTTGAATATAGTTAAGTGATACATGGTGTGCTCTTTATTTTCTGTTGTGTTGTTGTAGAAAAGGATGGCTTTGCATTTAATCAAGCCAGTGGTCCAGGGTCTTGAGTGAAGGGCTTCTGGTCCAATACAATGCTTTTGAGTTCTGTGGTTCTCAAATCTGTTCCCCCCCCAAAAAAAAGTTAGAATAATCGTTAGATATCTTGGCTTTTTTTGTGTATCTTCCCAGGTAAAAAGGGTCAATCTTTTGATTAGTTTGTCAGTACTTTTTAATGATTATTGATATTTTAAGTACTTAGCAGATTTGCACCCTCCAGTGTTATCAGTCTCAGACTTGCAGAATAATTCATAGATGGAGATTTTGTTTTTTGTAGTTAATTTCCAGTTTGAAAGCTAACTTTTTACCTTAGCATATTACCAGGCTCTTAGAATGCTTCAGTATACCTTAAACTATACCCAACGCAAATGCTTAATTATACCATTGTATGCATTACTATGTATGCCTATGATCAGGCATTACAGACAGCTACTTCTTGGGATCCTGAACAGACTCAGAGGAATCAAATTTGTTCACAAGACCACCTCTCTGATTGGAAGGGACCTGGAAATGAATATAAATTCTTTTTGTATAATCACTTTGTTTTACAAATTTTAATAAAAGAGTTCAATTCAGATCACTGTCATTGATGTTTGATTATTACTCGTCCAAAAAACAAAGACATAAATCCAAATTATAAAATCCAGGTGGGGCTACAGGAGGGCAAGATCATGCTGGATCCAAGGTCTGTTTGGATCACTTCCACCAACTCCTCAGCCTGTGCCAAGTCTGCAACCACTCGAGGCACTGCAGTTCCCTTCTCCACCACAGCCTGTCATGAGGTTCATGTGTCCTCATTAAAAAAAATGAAACAATTTTAAACCCCAGAGAAAAAGAATAACTTTATTTCCCTTAAATACATATTTGCACTACATTCACTTCTCCGTATGTTTAGTCTCTGTATTAGTTTTTGGCAAATGTACATAATAGCAATACCGTTATTATTTACACTTCAACAGGTTGGACTGACAGGTTGATGATCTGGTATGGGACAGACTTCATCACAGACCTTTAATTGTAAGGAGTGACACAAACTAGAATTGTTTCATTTGGGAACACAGTGATTTCAATTCCTGTATACAGAGAATTCCTATGCAGCAGCATCCTGATTCCGCCGAAATATAACCAAAGTACCGTTATTTAAATGACCTGTTTTCATCTTGAGTACACAATTCTTCAGTTATCTCATATGGGAATGATAAGGGTGAAAGTATTCATTAAACTACTGCATTGAGAGATCCCAAATTAGATGCGGAACCATCAGGGATTCACAAAGACAAAAGACAATCTCAACCAAAAAAGGGCAAACATTTCTGTTACACTGCCAATTAAAAACAAGCATAAACAAAATGTTTATATTCACATTAGCATGAAAAAAAAAAAATCTAATTAGGCACATACGGTAAATATAAACAACATTACCATGAAGTTCAAGAGCAGTACAATGCACACGGGGCTATTTTGGGGCAATCATAAATTAAGATGAAAAGAATTACAATGAATGACGAGGGTCTATGTAATTTGTAATATATAGAGCATTATTTCTTTGCAAAGAAATAGATTTTTTTTAGTTGCCATTAAAAAACATGCAGCCTGACAATACAATCAAACGCGCACACACAAAAAACAAAGATGATCAAAAATGTGTGCAAGTGAACAAAACCTAGTAATCAACACGATGAAAATGAAACCGTTAGCACAATTTTAACCTGCTCTATGCCATTAGAGCTGACTGAGACTCCGCAGACAGAGTATCTTAATCCCCACATGGAAAAATGGTATAAATGACCACAAAAATCTTAACTTTCAAACATTTAAACCATCATACAAAAAAGGCCTGACATACCAGAAAACAAAACAAAGCTGAAAAAAGTAACCGCAGGAAATTAAGAATAAAATGAATTCATTTAAAGGCCTTCTCACAGCACTCAATCAGACTAAGGAGAGGACAGAAGGATGTGGAACAAAGGTAGAGTCATTGACATAGTCTGGATATGAACTGCCATAAGGAAGCATAGGGGCCTCTAGCAAGAAATCAGTGTACTTTTAAAGGTTTCCCCAGGACTCTGGTGGAGGGAACTGCTCCACATCTCCACTCTCATCGTGTGATTCTTGTCCTAAATCAAATGTCAGTTTGTATCTCAACCGCACCTTCTCCTTCAAAAAGAAAGAAAACTTGTATGAATTTTGAACTTGAAGAAATGCAATGTAATCAGATATTTGCAAATCAACACACGTGTATGACAGAAGCCACAAACCATAACCATCACAGTTAATAAGTTTTACTAACAAATTATATCCAACTTTTTTTGCATAGGGCTGCAACAGTACACAAAATAATATTTCCCATACATACCTCAATATTGGAGTCAAAGTTTGGTAAGTAGAGAGAAAAATAATCTGTCTTGAAATTATTAATCATGTAAAAACAATGGCACAGTTAAAGTCTTCCTTTCACTGCCAAATTTTTAATTTTACATAGAAACGGAATTAATTTGATAAAATTACGTCAGCTGTGATTTTTCATACAGTAAATTATAAATGAGCGCAGTTGTAGGGAGGAGGATCTTATTTCTAGTATATTTGGTCTAGTTAGTGCTTGCTCCAAAAAAAAATAATTATCCTCCAAATTGGTGCACTCTTTGTCATTTTTAGTACCGTACTGAAAGCCCTTTATCTGCTTCCAATAAATATGTACCACTGCAGCCCAACTACTAAATGATATTCTCCAAATACATCTGTTTATTTACCTTGTGAGGGTTGGCTAAAAGCAGGACCTGTGTAATGGCGGCAGGAGGCAATAAAGGATTGAAGGCAGGTAAATCTGTTCCCAAGGGTGGCTGCAGCTTTACTCTCATAGTCTGCACATACATACAATACAGCTTCAATACAGAATTCTATACAGATTTACTAAAGATAGATGATTAATAGAGTTACCTTAGGAACAGCTGCCTGGAATCGAACATTTGTGATGGGCACAGGGGCAGATGACAACATGGAGATTATCACCACTAAAACATCTGGCCGTGATGGTGGAGAGTCTCTTGCAAAATGAAACAGAACTCGAAGGCTGTGTTTATCGAAGATTGTCACAGGTAACAAGCTACCTGTTACAGATAGGAAAAAACAACTGGGTCAGCACATCCTTACATTAAAAGAAACAACAAAAACAGCATCCACAACGAGTATAGACACTGAACATTAATTCACTCATGTAAATCCAAACCATTTAATTTTCTTTCTTCCATGGAACACATCTTTAAAAACCATACTAGTCACTCTTTTTTTATGGAATTAGTCCCCATGCAGACTGAGGCCTCCAGACATCAAAAAGAACACAAAGGCACCATAAAAGAGGTCCATATGGTTGTTTGCCATCTTCCAAGTCTTCAAAAGTAATATGATAGCTTTCTGAGTAACAGAAATTAAACTCTGTTGATAATATTACTCTGTTTTAAGATGATAACTGCTGCAACCAGATTGAGTGAACAACGCAAAGATTCAGCATTACTCGTCTAATGAACAGATCATAAAAAGCTAGAATAGACACATTTTAGGTAAAAGTGATCAATGTGGCTCAGTCATTGTTTATATTTACAAGGTTGTTTTACAAAGCTGATTTGGAAAATGTGTTTATGTGTATTTTTAAGCTTAAAAACATAAAAGCCTAGAGAAAAACATTAAAATAAATGACATTACACTTCAAGTAGCAGAGGAAATGGCTGTCGCTACACTACAGTCATGGCCAAAAGTTTTGCCAGTGACAAATTTCGTGTTTTGAAAAGTTTGCAGCTTCAGTTTTTGTAGGTTATTCTTCCATGTTTCTATGGTATACTGAAAAACAATGATAAGCATATACATTTTAAAGGCTTTTATTGCAAAAAAATATGAGTCAATATTTACAGTGCTGACCCTTGTTCTCCATAATAACCTCTGCAATTCGCTCTGGCATGCTGGATATTAGCTTCTGGACCAAATCCTGACTGATGGCAATCCATTCTTGCCTTATTAGTTCTCGGAGTTGATCACAATGTGTGTGCTTCTGATTATCTACTTGGTTGAAAAGCAACCCCACACATGGATGGTCTCAGGATGCTTCACTGTTGGTAAAACACGGGACTCATGGTAGCATTCAGCTTTTCTTCTCCGAACAATCGATTTTCCAGATGTCCCAAACAGTTGGAAGGGAGCTTCATCAGAGAAAATAACTTTGCACCAGTCTTCTGCATTCCAATCCTTGTATTTCCTGCAGAATTCCTTCCTTGAAGAAATCTTTCCTTGATGTTTTTCTCGGAGAGAAGTGGCTTCTTTGTTATCCTTCTTGACACCAGGCCATTGTCCAAAAGTCTTGGTCTCACTGTGCATGCAGATGCTCTCATATCAACCTGCTGCCATTGCTGCCCAAGCTCTGCATTGATGGTGACACGATTCCGTAGCTAACTCCTCAGGAGGAGACGGTCCTGCTGCTTGCTGGACACTCTAGGATGTCCTGAAGAAGTTCTTGATTATCCGGTAAATGTTTTTTTGGGTGCAATATAATCTTTGTGAGGTAATTTTGATGCAAGGCGATGATGGCTGCACATACTTCTATGGAGGTAACCATTGTTAACAAGAACACAACTATTTAAAGTGTTTCTTCCCTCCTTTTATAGCAATCAGTCTGCTCTTACACTATCTATTTAGTATGATAATGATTTCACCTGACTAGTACTCATTTTCACTTTCACATGTGCTGCTGATAAGATTAGTCAATTAATGTTAGCTGGTCATTCTGTGTCAGGATTTTTTTTTTTTTGTGAAAAGTAAATTTTTTGGCCAATGAAGCTTTTAGCAATTATTTTAAATTCATCTGATCACTCTACACAATAATCTATAAACAATGTGAATGAACACCACGACAGCTTAAGCAGCAAACTTTGCAAAACACAAAATTTATTTGACTTGAACTGTGTCCGATCTGTCTGTTCCTAAATTTGATATTTGCAAACTATATATTTTTTAAAATAAAATCTTAACATTTTCTACAGCCTTATATTCAGAGGACTTTTTAAAAACTTTTTGTAATTGCATGTAAAAAGAGTGACCAGACCAATTTACATTTTGCTCAAAGACTTACTAGGTTTGATAGACTCCAGTGGCACAGTCACATTCACCAATGATATGTCAGCTTGAGGGGCAGAAGCTGGATTGATGCCTGCTGGGAGCTGTGAATTCAGGAGAGTGCCCGCCTCAGAGGAAAAGGACAACACAGGGCTGGGGGTTGTAGCAGTGTTGGTTCCAGACTTGATCTGAAGGTCTCGTAGTGTGGGCTTGGACTGAGACTGAAGTTTGTCCCTGTTGAAGAAGTTTAAATGTATATCTGTTGCACCATATATATTTTTAAAGCATGAATATTAATCACACTTTTCTATAATTTTGCATTTATTTTGCATGTATTTTCACAATAAACACTTGCATGCAAACATTAACAAGCAACCATTTTCCAATGATACATTCCAAAGGCCTTATGAAAAAGTATGTTTGATATGCTTCGCTAAATTATTGAAAAAAAGAAAAGAAAAATGGATATAAGTACACATTTACCATTTGACTTGAAGACTTTCTGGGGGTAGAGACTGCTGCATCAGTGTCTTACCCAACAGGTCTAACTCATCTAGGGAATTAGTGGATGTCACAGGCACAGTAACAAGTGTCTTGGTAGCACTCGCCACTGGCAACAGCACTGCAGGGGTCGGCATAACAGCTTCATCCACAGACTCTGATGACTAACAAAATCCATAAATTGTTATGGTAAGCAGGGATCCATATGACATTTATGCAAGCCATCAACAGACTAGGGATGTGAAAATATACACATTTTCATAGTAGTTGGTGGGTTGTCAACCAGTCAGTCTTAAAAATGTATCTGATGTCATTTTCACCACACTTTTTTCTAGCAACCCTCTACAATGTGAGTAAATCACTTACATATGCAACTAAATCTTCACTCTGTGCGACCAAATGATATGACTGGGGGTTTGCATGACTAGTTGAATGTTTGATCTTCAATTATTACTTGAACAGCAAAAATACTACTAGAATTCTACTTTTTTCAAGTCTTTTTTCTGCAGCTGCCCTAATAGTAAACAGAAATGCTGACAAAATGTTAATTATTAGAAAAAATAACTCAAAACTTTCTCATTAACTTAATTTAAATAAATAACTGAATATTCTTTTTTTTTAAATACAGTATATAAAAAAATGCTCATCCCTATTTTTAAAACAAAAGTAAACCATTCTTTAATTAAATCCTGAATGGCACAAAGCCTGTTTTTAATTTGACACCATCTTAAAACTCGTGGCACAAAAACAAACAAACATAACTGATTACATTTGTATTTGTACTAGGACTGTCAAATCATAACCTAATTCATTAAATTTAATAAAAAATACTGCAAAAACTATGCATTTACATTTATGACAATGCACCAATTTGCATAGAATATCATTTGAATTTGGGATACAAGAAAAAAAAAATCAGCCCAGACAGTCTGTCAACAGACGTGAGATTATTGGCATGTTGTAAGACCTGCTTACTATGATAATGTTAATTAAATAATTAAATACTGTTAATTAAATCAGAAATCTAATCTAGATAAATAAGTCAACTAGCTGTTTGTTGGATAACTAGTCAACCATCTTGGCACATTTCTAAAACGTGATTACAACACAAATAGATGTAATTGATTATTATCGTGCTCACCTGAAAAGTATTCCATGTCATGTCATCTCCAGGCTGAGAAGTTGCCAGATTAGAATTGACTTCAGTCAAGCCTTAAACGGTTACAAACAAACATGATAATGTTAAGTCACACATTTATGCAGTCACAACACTTAAAGAGTCTGAAACGTTTCTGCTGAGTTAGCTTTCTCCTGAAACAAAGTTTACCAAACCACTCATTTTGAAATAATAAATGGTCAGTGGCCTAAGACAGTCTTCCTCAGCCAGCGCCATCCAGACAACAGACAAATGTCGGACTGCATTTGTTGATCATTACATGCTACACAAAAAATACATTTAATTGTTTGAATTGGAACATTACACAGAGATGGTCCCCATAAAATTATTTTTAACACAAGTTCCATTAATAATCACAATTACAATATCAAAGGAAATTATGATTTTTGTCCTTAGGGGCCAGCTCACACAGGATGCATACCTGCATTAAAACATGTCTTAATACCTCTATGTTGCTTAGTTTCATTGATTTAGTCTAGCTGAATTTATCTTTTTTTTATTTTTTTGTAATTCAACTTTTTATTGTTTTTGTCCGGTACATGACAAGATCATAAAAACACAGATTACAGATTTGTCTATCTGAATTTAGTTTTATTTATTTTGTGAATAGATTATATACAAAAAGCAAGTAAAAATGTCAGCGCAAAACTATTGCTATTATAATCAATGAAGTTGACGTAGGAATTTCAGAAGCGAATACCAAGAAACTCTGGTGTATATAGCAGGAATGTGCAGTGGCAATGCAGTCAAAGTCTTATTACGGATCTGCACATTGTAGTTTTCTATACACAGGGTTCCCACTCTTTCATGAACGCTAAATTCAAGGTCTTTTTAAAGCACCATTCATTTTATATCATCACCTATCAAATTCACACACCGGCATGTAGCATCATGAAAGACCTCTTACCACTTAACAATCATATTAAAATTTTCAGAGTAATAAATAATAATGTTTTTAATGTGTAAGTTTCAGAAATTTAGACCATTGTGAGCAGCAGGTTTCAAAGGAATTTAATGAAATCCATTGAAGTCAATACTGGTGATTAGGGATGCCGATACCAATACAGGTATCGGGCCCGATACTCCTACTTGTTAAAATGCCCCAATACCAAGCACTGATACCACACAGCATGTGGTAAGTGCCATATTCACACAAAGAAACACCGACAACAGAACAGAGTTATTAGAGATTAAGGATGTCTACTAAGTATATGTATGTAATGAATATTATGTTAAACATTCAGTATTAATGCCTGTATAGCTGATGTGCACTGATAAGCAAAGCACACTGAGTGGATTGAGCGCGGCGGCAGAGCAGATGCTCGAGCTTGTTGACTGAATTTACATTTCTCACAGACACCACTGAAAAGTCTGTAGTTCGGTCGCAGGTCGATTGCTATAGGCGAACTAGGCGGTTGCCTAGGGCGACAAATATGTTGGGGCGCGGGTGCCCTCTAGGGTCGCTGTTACATTACGTTAGGCAAGTGCGCAGTTGATGAAGAAAATTAAGTGGTCTAATAAACCCTCTGGTGCACAGGGACAAAAACGGAGAAAGGAAGAAGATAAAAGGAAAACCCAGTATTGAGGTAAATCTTCAGGCTTATACACACACAGTAACCATTATGCTGATAGTGGTGTTAACGTGGTGTTCACTCTTCTGTATATACTAAATATACTATACTAAAATGTTTTTTTTTTTAATTGGCCATGGCCAGATCAGATGCACTCAGGCAATGTTTGCAAAGGCCGGCACCTGCTGGAGAAAGGACACCTGATCCTTCATGTTCTTCTATCTCTGAACTTTGCAAGTACAACTAGTACTATTGTTGCTGTTTTTGTTATTGTTATTAATATTAGCAATTATTACTTTTATAATCACATCACATGAATACTACTAATTGTAATCAGTAGTATTATTTGGCCTTGTAGCAGCCTAATAGATTGGTAATAATAGTAGTGGTGGTAGTAATTGTAATTTATCTACTACAAGTTAAATGGTCAGAGATAAAATGTATTTGTAAAATGCAACTATGTGGTAGGATGATAGAAATGACCAAATGCAATTGTGTAACGAACAGCATGAATGAACTCTGTGTTTAAATACATACAGCTGCAGGAGTAGGAACATCCAGTAGTGGTACTCCAGGGACCAGTGACACACAGGCCAGGAACACACAGCCTGCATCAAGTGAGTCTATTTAACAGTATTTATTCAAGCCACATCCATACTTTAAAGTACAACAGAAAAAGGTTAGCATGTATTAAAATACAATAGCTTGTTTTCTTAAAGAAGTTCAACCACATTCATCATTTCACTCACTGCTTGTCTGGCTATACAATATGCTTGTATACAGGTGAAGGAGAAGGGACACCCAGGACCACATCAAGCACTCAGGGCAACAGTGAAAGACAGACGACTGAGACCAGGGACACGCAGCCTGAAGGAACTTAGTCCTTTGAATAAGTAATTCAAGCTTACAACCATCTGACAATATGTACTAGAAGATAATGAAAACACATGGAAATCACAATAACATCCCATCCCTATGAATCTAATTTCAACCACAGTTTTAGTAATTTTCACTAATTTAACACTACTGATCTGGCTGTTGCAGGGCGAAGGGGCCACATCTAGCATTCCAGGCCCCAGTGAAACACAGACCACTGAGACCAGGGATACTCAGCCTGAAGCGAGTAAGACCCTTGAATACAGTTTATTCAACCACAATTTAAAACTTCAGTGACTTGTTTCCAAGTAAACATTGACATTCTTCATTTAATCTCAAACACTACTGGTCTATTATACTCTATACGCTGGTCTATAGTATAGTAATGTATAGCTTAAGCACAGCATAGTAATTATGTATATTTTTTATACATTTACCAACTGTTGTATTATAACTTATAAAACCATTAACGAATCTCAGAAAACAGCACAAACAAAATAAGAACATTTGATGGATATGGATAAAATGAAGAGTACTACTTGTTATTGCATTTTTGCTTGACATTGTGTACCCCTATTAAAGCATTAACATAAATTTTGCATGTATGAATTTGCCTTTAGGTGAAGGAACAACAAACACAACATGCTCTGCTACTACACTGCCGCCTGCAGACACCTCACCCTCTGCAATTCCTGATATCCAGGGAGCACCTATAGATCCTGCTGACTGGCCAGCCCTCTGTGATGCAGTAAGGACAGAGTTAGTTAGCAGAGGACCGTACCAGACCAGTCCAGACTTTACATTTCCAAAAAGAGATGATGGGAGAAGCTGCCACTACAACCACTTCAATAGGAAATTAGTAAATGGGGAAAATGAAGAGAAGCTGGCTTGTATATTCAAGGGAAAAAATACTCTATTGCTTTTGTTGCAAGCCCTTTTCACAGAAAAATTATAACCTCATTAGTAGTGGTCTAAATGACTGGAAGAATTGTAGTGAGATCCTAAAAAGCAACAAGCACAGTCCAGAGCATTCGGGGCACATGACCAGATGGAAGGAATTGGAGAAAGGGACCAGACATTGATTGATCAAATGGAAATGGCACCCCTTCAAGCTGATAGGAGGAGGTGGCGTGAAGTCCTGACCAGGTTGGTGGCCATAATACAGTCTTTGGCCGAGCAAAATATTCCTCTACGGGGGAAATCAGACAGGCTATACCAGCCAAACAATGGAAACTTCCTTAAGGAAGTTGAGCTCATGGCCAAATTTGACCCTGTCCTCAAACAGCATGTTGCTGATGTGGAGAGAGGAGCCAGCCATACAACATACATAGCAAAGGATACTCAAAATTAACTAATTGATTGCACTGGTGAAAAATTTTTACATTATATGTTAAACGAGATAAAGCAAGCCAAATACCTTCTTGAGGTCAGGGAGAAAGCCACTGATTCTATGATTAAAACTGAGGCACAGTCTTTGGCTGAAGAGGTTGGGTCATACTGCTTCTCCATTTGTAGCGTTGTGTGGTATGACATGCTGACTAAAATTCATCATGTCAGCAAAGCATTACAGTACATGTCTATGCAACTGGATGTGGCTCTGAATCTCCTGAGGACAACTGAAGCCTCTCTGGTCAGCTACTGAAGCACTGGGTTCGCTGCTGCTCAGGTATCTACAAGAGATCTCTGTGAGTAGATGAATGTGGACACTGTCCTAAAGCAGAAGAGGCTGAGAAAAAACAAAAGTCAGTTCTCTTATGAATCCCCTAATGAGCCAGAGGGAAATGCGCTAAAGAAATTGGAAATTTCCTTTTTCAATGTCATTGTTGATACGTCAGTTACATCACTGCAAGAACGCTTCAAGCTCTTGGGTGATGTTGAGGACAAGTTTGGAGTGTTGGTGAACTTTCCTAATTTGCCAGAGGAAGAACTTGCAAAGGAGTGTGAAACCCTCAGCAACACTCTGAGCCACGGTGACCATAAAGATGTTGATGGGAGGGAACTCGCACTTGAGTTGAAAAATTTCCCAGTGTTGCCAAAAGCTGGCATGACGACAATGGAAGTTCTGAATTACTTGGAGAAGAAGTTTTTCCTAATATGTGGTTGGCCCTAAGAATTGCTGTCACACTACCTGTGACAGTAGCATCTGCTGAAAGAAGCTTCTCTAAATTAAAATTACTTAAGACCTACCTGAGGTCAATGATGAGTCAGGAACGCCTCAATGGGCTTGCACTGATGAGCATCAACCAAGAGTTCTCAAGTAAAATATCATTTGATGATACCATCAACGAATTTGTCATCAGGAAGTCCAGACGAGTCAAATTGTAATGCTGCTTCAATTTTGAAGGTGAAAGCCAAAAGGGACTTTTGTTTGTAGAGGGTATAGTTTTGCACAGGTAATGGAGTTTATTACTTAATTTGGTAAATATCCTTGAACATTCTTTGTAGCATTTGTGTATGTACAATTTATTACTGTTGATCCTTCAAGTCATAATTTGCTTGTTGAAGTGTTGCAGTGACTATAAAAGCATTTTTGTTTGTTCATCAATTGTTTGAGTCATAATTAAATGTCCTTGAACATTCTTTGTAGTATTTTTGTATATGCAACTTATTAGTTTTGGGGGAGGGGGGGTGATAATGAAAACACATGGAAGTCACAATAACATCCCATCCCTATGAATCTAATTTCAACCACAGTTTTAGTAATTTTCACTAATTTAATTTAACACCACTGATCTGGCTGTCGCAGGTGAAGGGGCCACATATACTACTCCAGGCCCCAGTGAAACACAGACCACTGAGACCAGGGATACTCAGCCTGAAGCAAGTAAGACCCTTGAATACCGTTTATTCAACCACAATTTAAAACTTCAGTGACTTGTTTCCAAGTAAATATTGACATTCCTCATTAATTAATCTCAAACACTACTGGTCTATTATACTCTGTATGCTGGTCTATAGTATATCTTCTACAAAACGCAAAACTCAATCTCGCCTAGGGCAACCAAAGGGCTAGAGCCAGCCCTGTTCGGTCGGATGTGTCAAAAACAAGTAAAGCAATGCTAAGTTACTTAACGGTAGGAAGAAGAGAGCGTGCACTTCTGTTGTGTGATCTTTGATGTTCACTCACTTAGCACAAACATCATTTGGATAAACTAAATAGTAAAAATAAGACCATTAATTGGGGTATTCATTATAAACTATTTATTTTCAACTTTAGGCATACACGACTTTCTGGCGAAAGTGAATCAAGCAGTCTGTGTGAAAAGTGCTAAGCTGTTAGCTGTTAGGTCAGCGTCACGTCTCGGGGCGCGGAAATGTTGTTACAATAACAGACCAGTGAGTAAAACTCTCAGATGTATTTTAAAGAGTAACTAAACCCTAAACCAACTTTTTTTAGTTCATGATCTGTAAGAATGGGGCTTTATTAGTGCTGTTCATTGATTCGAGTAACTTTTTTGACATTTGAGTATAAAGTGTTTTAATTCTACAATATATGGTGTAAAAACGTCTGAGTGCTGCCCTCTTCAGGTTGAACGGTGGCTACTGCAGTTGATTTTTCCTATTGGATGTTGCGGTGGCAAGTGACGTAAGTGGTGGCAGGTGACGTAAGCAGTTTCCAGCTCACCACGCTCCTTGGTACGAGCTACCACGCCCCTGGCAGTATAAAACCATCTTGTTCCATCAAAATCACTGTAGTGTGTCAGGAGTTGGAATTGCGAGTATTGAAAACGACCAGGATAGACTATTATAGCATCTATTTAGCATAGCAATTATATAGTTATTTAGATTATTTTGTGTAGCCCATGTAGTTAATTAGCATAGTTGTTAGTGTAACGTTAGTATTGTTAGAAGCATAGTTAGTTAGTAGTATAGTACTGCATCAGTTAGGATAGCTTCAAGTTGGTGTAGATTTATCTGTATTTAGTACAGTGGTCAGGATGGTACGTAGGTGTATTGTTGCTGGTTGCGACAGCACTGCTGGACTGCATAGTTTTCCAGCACTTGACAATTAGGCGCCAGTGGTTGCATGGACTTGGCCTGGAAGACCGCAAGTTCCCGCCTAGAGCTAGAGTGTGCAAACTGCATTTTACGCGGGATTGCTTCTCCAACGCAATGGAGGTGGAAATGGGCATCTCCACACAGCTCGCACTGAAAAGCGGCGCGGTGCGGGATTTAAGACCGCAGTTTGAGCCAGCGACTCGAATTGATATGGCTCAGGCCACAGACACCTCGACATCCTCCATTTCAGGTGAAGGTGGGGGAGAAAAAGTCCTCTACTTCAAATGATTGCTCTGTTGCAAAGCTACTTGCGTCACTACAGTCACTCTCCATTTTAGCGACTCTTTTTTTTTTTGTGATCAAATGTTTATTGAAGGAAAAAGAACAACAAGATATTAAGCATTTTAAAATCATAAGCAACAGTCAACAGAAAATATGTATATATATCTATATATACACACATGCACAAAAACAAAATATACACATACATTGAAATATACATAAAAAAACAAACAAACAAAAAAAACAAAAAAAAAACAAAACAAAAAAAACAAGGGGAATAACTCGATTTCAGGACCTTGAATTAATGAATACACAGAGTAAACCAACTTGAATTAAATCAGATAAAGAAAAGAGATCATCTCACCCAGGCTTTTAGTGATTCAGAAACAGTATACCAGTTACAGAGAGCCTTTTCATTCGCACCATTAACTCGAGCAGTAGACAATTCTAGAAGAGTCACGTCTAAAAACGTAAGAATCCAACATTTAACAGAAAGTGAATGAGGAGGCTTCCATCTCAATGCAATCATTTTTTTTAGCAGCTGTGAGGCCAGCTAGTACAGTGCGCTTATGCTGGTTATTAAGGTCCAACATTGTTAGGTTATTCAGTAACAGGACAGGCACCGTTACAGGTATCGTTGCTGAAACCAGATCGGATAATCTGGATGCCACCTGAGTCCAAAATTGAGCAACAGGTGGACACTCACACATCATATATAAGAAAGTGCCTGGAACCTTCAGAACGCATTGGGTACAGGTTGGATCAGTTAATCTCTTCATTAAATGGAGTTTACGAGGTGTTAAATACGTTCTATGTACAAAGTTGAAATGTATCTGCTGGTGGTCAGGATTACGAGAGGCCTCCTTTATATTTACCCAAACATCCTCCCAATTAAATTCTGGATCCAAATTTGGGCAGTCACGTCTCCACAGCCTATCTAAAGGCAATTTGGCATAAGAGGCCTCTAATATAAAGTTATATAATATGGACACCAAGCCCCTATTATTCCCTTGAGCAATAATCAACTTATACAATGGGTGTACAAGCAAAGGTTGCTGCCAAGGAACACCATATGCTTTGAGGGCCGATCTAAGCTGTAGATAAAAGAAAAATGAGGATGCTGGCAAATTGAATGAGTTTGCAATGTCTTGAAAAGAGCACAAACCAGAATCATTATAAATGTCTTTCAAATGACGAATACCACTCCTACTCCAATGTGAAGGAGGAATGGGTCTACCTCCAATTGTCAATCCTTTATTACTAAATATGGGAGATTGTGTATGCCACTTGCAAGAGACCTTGCATCTAGATTCAACTAACCTCCAGGTTTGAATAAGATGGGAAACTATGGGACCAAAGCGCAGCCGACATTGCTTATTTGATACATTAGAAAAAAGGATGTCTTCTAGATTCCATGGATGCACAATATGTTCTTCTATCTTGCGCCAAGAGACAGGAATATAAGGGTTAAACCATACAAGCAAAGGCCGAAGTACAAAAGACCAAAAATAGAACTTACAATCAGGCACTGCCAAACCTCCATCTACCCTCTTCCTTTGTAAAGTAGTCAGTTTTAAACGTGGTCTCTTTCTATTCCAGATGAATTGGGAGATATTACCATGGATTTTATTCCAGAAGTTGACAGCAGGGGAGAGGGGAATCATAGAACTAAAAAAATTCAATCGAGGCAAAATATTCATTTTTACAATAGAGATTCGAGCCTGCAGAGAGTTGGGCAGATTGATCCATCTGTCCAAATCTCTCTTGATGTCCTTGCCTACTTCTGAAAAATTGTGCGTCACAATGTGGTTCAAAGAGGGAAAAATTTGTATCCCAAGATACTTAAAATGCTGAACAACAGCGATAACGGAAGGGTACTGCAATATTTTAGCAGACTCATTTAAAGGTAAGAGGGCAGATTTAGACCAGTTAACCCTGAAACCAGATAAATGGCCAAACTCTTCACAAACAGCCAGCAGGCTAGAAATAGACTGTACTGGATTTTCCATGAAAACCAGAACATCATCTGCATATAATGCTACATGATGCAAAGTATTGTGAATGGAAAAGAGCTGGACTTAAAGGGCACCCTTGTCGTGAAGACCTAGTGATAGTAATTGGTGAGGAAAGTAATTGTCCTGTGAGTACTAATGCTGTGGGATTAGAGTAAAGAACCTTAGTCATATGTATAAAACCCTTACCAAAACCCATATTTTCCATAACAGACCACAAGAAAGACCACTCCATCCTATCAAAGGCCTTCATTGCATCCAGGGACAACACTGCTGAAGGAACCTTAGCATCCACTGCCGCATCTATTATATGTAGAAGACGCCTGACGTTATCCACTGCCAGTCTAGTTTTAATAAAACCTGTCTGATCACAATGGACTAGCAAGGGCATGTGATCCTGAATGCGCCGGGCAAGTACCTTTGCATAAATCTTTAAATCGGAATTTAACAGACTTAATGGCCTATAGTTTACGCATTCTGAAGGATCCTTATCTTTCTTTAAAAGCAGAGATATTAGGGCAGTATTGACATCTCTAGAAAAGCTGCCTTTTTCAATTGAAGTCGTTATCATGTCTAGAAGCAAGGGACCTAATTTATTCCAGAACACAACATAAAACTCAGGTGGTATCCCATCTAAACAAGGTGATTTATTCCTTTGCATAGCAAGGGCAGCCTCGTTCAATTCTTTTAAAGAAATGTGGCTATCAAGTAGAGTGGAAGCATTTGTTGTTAGCCGTGGTAGATGTAACTTTTTAAGAAAATCACTGCATCTATTCTCTTCAGGCTGAGACTCGGATTTGTACAAATTGGAATAGAAGACACGAAACGTCTCGTTAATTTGTTTGGGTTCAGTTGTGATAATGCCGGCTGAGGATTTGATGGAGGAAATATCGGCAAAATGTTCATTTGACCTAATTTTCATAGCCAAAAGATGACTAGGTCTGGACCCATGGAAATAGTAACGCTGTCTAGTTCTATGGATTAAAAATTCTGAGCGTTGCTTCAGAATATTATTTATTTCTTTCTTAACAAGGTCCCGTTCCACTGCTATCCGTGAAGAGTAATTGCTCTGTAAAGTGGAATCAAGTCTAACAAAGTCTGCTTCAAGAGCTTGCAATTTGGCAGATCTGGCTTTGCGAATATTGGAGCAGAACAGTGTAGCATTGCTTCGTATAAAACCTTTTACAGCCTCCCATAATATTCTGGGGTCATCAACGGAACCCACATTAAACTTCAAAAAATCCTCTAATTGAGATAGGAATTGTGTCTTATATTCATCATTCACCAATAAGGAAGTATTGAATCGCAACTTAGTGGCTCGCTTGGATAAACAGCCCAACGTAGCGCAGCACCATATTCCTTTGTGGTCCGAGAGGGCTATAGGCAATAACCCAGCATAATCAATTTTCTGGAAAAGTTTAGGAGATGAAAACAGAAAATCTATTCTTGAAAACGTTTTATGTCTGGAAGAGAAAAAAGTATAGTCTTTTGACGAGGGATTGAGAGATCGCCATACATCTACAAGCCCCAAACTTTTAGCCCACGAATGTAAAGCGGCAGTAGCCAATTCCTGGTCTCTGGAAGCAGTCGAATTTGACCGATCAATATTGACATCCCAGACTGCATTCATATCTGCTCCTATTATGAATGAATAATCAGTCAGATCTAACATCCTTTGTGTTAATGTATCATAAAAGCAATTATCAAATGTATTTGGTGCATAGATAGATACAAGAGCAATCTTTATGTCATACAGTTCCACTATCGCAATAGCAATTCTTCCTGCTTCATCCGCCCATAAGTCCAACACCTTAATTTTGAGATTACGCCTGCAAACAATAGATACCCCTTTGGTTTTTGTACTAGCCGTAGAGGAAGCAATAGTATGATAATATTTATTAGCGATACGACCAGAATCCTTATTTAGCAAATGAGTTTCTTGTAAAAGCGCGAGATTAATTTTCTTTTGCCGGAGCAAGGTTAAGACACTTTTCCGTTTATGTGGTGCATTCAGCCCATCGCAATTCCATACAAGAATAGATAATTCACCCATAATCATCATGTACAGTTCTCACAACAACCACTGGCAATCTAAATATAAATTTTATTTTGCCAGAAGCTACACTCACTGAAATTGCAATAAAGGTTTCCTCACCAAATATTGCTAAGCGACGTGAATATACCCCAAAATACAATATTAATAAAAAATCCAATGAGTTTCCCCTATAACACAAATACATCAACAACAAAAACAGTGAGAGAAAATAGGACAAAACAAAATCAAAGACGTAAATAAGAACCACATACAGATCGTATTGATCCGTGACCATTTATGGGTACGGGGCAGCAAAGATAATTCAACCCAGAATTGTGTAACCATGAAAGAACCGTTGAAAATACCAAGATTTCTTGACCACATAATAGTGCAATAGTACAAAAATAGGCTAAGTGAAATACATCACTATACTACTGAGCTTGTAGGCCTACCGGGACTAACAACTGTGAACAAGTGAGCTTACACTTAAGTTGTAGGCCTACATTATTAGAAACATATGTACAATAAAACAAAACAAAACAAAAACAAAAACAAACAAAAAAAAAACAAAGAAAAGAAAAAAAAAAAAAAAAAAAAAAAAAAAAGGAGGGGGGGGGGGGTAGTTGATCGCAGAAATTGCGTGTGCAAAACAACTTAATCCACGGCCTATACATAAATTAGAACGTCTAAGGATGAATATTCAAATAAATTGTGTAAACACAGAATTAAACTTGAGTTTAAGGCCACTTATGGAACTGCTTCAATATAATTAAAAAAAAAAAAAAATTCCAAACGGTCTACCCCATCGTTTCTGCAATTGTGTAACAGTGGCCCAAGAAGTAAGTTAAACAACAATACGGATCCCGACAAGACTCCAGCTTGAACAATCACTGGTCGTTCGATTCAGCATTTGTGCCTTCAGTTTCCACCGGGACATCGTCTGCATTCGAGGAAAGGGGAAGCACTGCCGGTAATGTGTGGATAAAATCCTCAGCATCTGTCGGAGACTGGAACGACTCTACTCGACCACCAACCTTAATCTTCAAAACGGCAGGGTAGAGAAGGAAGAATTCCACGCCTTTGGCTCTGGCTTTATCCATTGCTTGAGAGAAGGCTAGGCGGCGTTTAAGGGTGTAGCTGCTGTAATCAGGTAAAAATCTCACCCTCCGACCATCAATAGTGAGAGGGTTTTTCCTGGCAACCCGAAGAATTTCTTGACAGGTGGTAAATCGAAGGACATTGATAATCATTGTGCGGTTGTTCGCTCGACTCTTGTTGTCATTATACATGCGATGTGCGCGCATTATTTCACCCCGGAGGCTACCGAGGGAGGGAAACCACTTAGGGAGCGATTGCGTCAGGTATTGCACTGCATTAGACCCTTCCAGACCCTCTGTCAGGCCCGTGATCCGAATGTTACACCGTCGACTCCTATCCTCCATGTCCGCCAACTTGAGCTGCATCTGTTGTAACGTCGCTTCTTGAGTGGCTAGTAACTTTGAGTTTCCTTTAACATCCGATCGTATTTTCTCCATCTCCGCATTTATGGTTCCAATGCTGTCAGACAAAGTCACCAAATGGGTCTGAATAGCACACAATTTCCCTTCCGTATCCTTTCCCATTTGTTGAAGTTGGTCAAAACGTGATTCAAGATAGTCGCGCTGTCTCTCCAACACTGATTCCGCAATGGCTTCCATATCAGTCCGATTTCCCTTGTTCTTAGAGGCATTAGACGCGGATTTTTTGTTCGATTCAGCCATCCTGCTCCAAGGGTAATTATTATTCAAAAACGGTATAAAAATAAAATGTTTCAACGGAGAATTACCGACCAAATGAACAATTCTGGGTGAGGAGAATCAAACTACGCCGCCATCCTATCCAGTTGATCACGTGACTCCTCCATTTTAGCGACTCTTGACAGCAGCTGTCAATTATTCCGTCACTGCGGGTCTCAGGTTCATGCCCCACGCACTCAGCCCCGCCCTCGGTTCGTCCCCTCTATCTCCGCTGTGCTCTGCCCACTTTTCAAATATTGCCAGTGGGTGCAGTCAGGCTCTGACCAGGGGTTTAGTTAACCTTTAAAGATTCTATGCCGTGAACTTGAATATCCAGCGTTTAGTTGATCCTGAGAAGCGCTCGATGTCACAGTTGTAAACTTATCGGCTTTCTTCTTTCGTGAGGGGTTTGGCGCCACACCATTTTTTTTTTATAGGTGGAACATTACAGAATGTGACGCACACATTTCCCGGAAATACTGTATAATTCAACCAATCAGATGATGATTTCAACATTCCTGAAGAGTTTCCACTTTTGTGTTCCGTATGCATCAGACGTTAAGCCAACGGTCTGTGGGAGTGAAGTCTGAGGCTGAGACTAGCATGAACCTGGATGACAGCATTCCCAGGAGACTACAGGCAGCCATTAAGGCTAAGGGTTGCCCGACTAAATATTGATAGTTGTGTAAACAGTACTGTCAATACTTTTGTTTCTCTGTTTTGCTAGGATTTACACAATCTCCAGTCTGGATCCAGAACACCTGAGAAGAGATGATGCCAACCCCTCAGAGGACCTCAGATGATGCTAACCCTGAAACTACATACAGAACTAACAAATATTGGTACAAGTGTGACTGCATCATATAATAATTTCTGTTAATAATGTTCATCGTCTGGCTGACCACGTCTTGTATACATTTTTCTGAAAATTCCTGTCATATGCACACAAACTGACAATCACCACTGATAAACTACTACTAAATATTGTAGAAACTTAATGTAAAGTTGCTTTGCAATGATTTGTATCGTAAACAATGCTATACAAATAAACTTGAATTGAATTGTCATACTAACAGCTGTCTGAATAATTTTTGGTTATTTATATTATATTTATATTTTGGTTATTTAATTGTAAACCGTTACATTCATATAGATTTTAAAATCTTGCTTATTACTTTGAAAGTCGTGAATGGTTTAGCACCTCAGTATTTGAATGAGCTTGTTACATTATAATCCTCCACGTCCGCTGCATTCTCAAAACAATGGCAATTTGATAATACCTAGAATATCAAAATCAACTGCGAACGGCAGATCCTTTCCTACTCTGGAATAACCTAACTAACATTGTTCGAGAGGCAGACACACTCTTGCAGTTTAAATCTAGATTAAAGACCCATCTCTTTAACCTGGCTTACACATAACATGCTAATATGCTTTTAATATCCAAATCCATTAAAGTACTTGCTACATCATTAGAAGAATGGCATCTACGCTAATATTAGTCTGTTTCTCTCTTATTCCGAGGTCACCTTAGCTACCAGATCCAGTCTGTATCCAGATCAGAGGGTCACTGCAGTCACCCGGATCCAGTACGTATCCAGACCAGATGGTGGATCGGCACTTAGAAAGGACTTCTACAGGCCTGAAAGACAGCGGAGACCAGGACAACTAGAGCCCCAGATACAGATCCCCTGTAAAGACCTCGTCTCAGACGACCACCGGGACAAGACCACAGGAAACAGATGATTCTTCTGCACAATCTGACTGCAGCCTGGAATTGAACTGCTGGTTTCGTCTGGTCAGAGGAGAACTGGCCCCCCAACTGAGCCTGGTTTCTCCCAAGGTTTTTTTCTCCATTCTGTGCCCGATGGAGTTTTGGTTCTTTGCTGCTGTCGCCTCTGGCTTGCTTAGTTGGGGTCACTTCATCTACAGCGATATCGTTTACTTGATTGCAAATGAATGCACAGACACTATTTAAACTGAACAGAGATGACATCACTGAATTCAATGATGAACTGCCTTTAACTGTCATTTTGCATTATTGACACACTGTTTTCCTAATGAATGTTGTTCAGTTGCTTTGACACAATGTATTTTGTTTAAAGCACTATATAAATAAAGGTGACTTGACTTCTCCGACAAGCTATGCAAAATTGCTTTCATGATCGCAGATGATATAATCGTAGGATTATGAAATCGACTAAATTGTTCGCAATAAAGACAGCTGTTTCTGTATCTTCTCACTCAGTGATCTACGGCTCTGTATAGTAAATGCTGCTCCATCTGAGAGTACATGAAAATACCACATTTAATAACATGTTTTTACTCCAAACTTACTTCATAACTAAGGGCCGGGGAGCAGCTGGCCCGTACAGTTAATGAATAACGGATCAACTACGACAGCCTACATCGAACATCCTGCGATGTGACTATCGTGGATTCGTACATCGCGATATCGATGTTTAAACGACACATCGTGCAGCCCTAGTGCACGCTAAACATTAATGTTACCAAAGTAAACATGATAAATGCAACCACTTGGAGAAATCAGATGTCAGCTTCTTGTTCTCTATCACAATCGTGAATTTATTTAGTAACATTTTATCTGTCATAAGTGTCGTCTCGAGAGTTTAAAATATAGAGTTATAAAAATATAATAATGTTTTTTGCTTGGGAGCTTTTATAAAAATATAGAGCGTCAGTGCTGCGGATCATTTCAGAAAGCTATAACACAAGCATTAAAAATTACAATTAAAATTAAAAACTTTAAATAAGTCGAGCTCAAAACTCACTTTCAGTCAGCAGCGTGTCTTTGAAATAATTTGATACGATGTGGATTATAATCGCCATACAAGGCAGAAATATTTATAAACGATGCAAAAGACGCTAGGCATTAACATTACCATAGTAAACATGGTAAATATGACCACTTGAAGAAATCAGACGTCAGCTTCTTATTCTCGATCAAAATTTATTTAGTAACTCGTATTATCTGTCATAAGTCTTGTCTCGAGAGTTTAGCTCCACGTAGCCTATCATAAAAATATAATAATGTTTTTTGTTCGGGAGCTTTTATAAAAATAGAAATATTATCATTCATTCTATATGTGACTTATAGGCTACAAATAAAGAGAAACAGACCCGACTGAATAAGCAGGCAATTTTCATAACGCTTAAGCATTAAAAATAAATGAATAAAATAGAAATAAATGTATTTCTGTGACTAATTTTGAGTCCTGATAAATTCATTGATTATGATAAATGTATCACTTATTCTATAGTAAAACATTGATGCTTTTGAATTTGAATATTTAACAAAGCATGCAAACAAACGGCCACTTTTATAATATTCGTTTTGTGATCGCGCTAGTTCCAGTGACTTATTTCTTAGTTTTCTTCTCTTTGTTGATGAAATGATGGGGTTTCGTGACGTTGTTCCTGAGAGGCGTGTAAAGGGCGTGTTTTAGTGAAGTGCAGCGGTGCTTCAGGACCAACAGTGGAAACGCTGCGCTATTCGGGCCTCATTCTATTGGCCGAAGGCTATTAGCCCTGCCTAGCCCATTTTAAGCCCTGGCTCACACTGGCCTGAGAGTGGAAACAAGGCTAATGGCAGCTTGTCTAATCGCGATTTAATTCCAATTAATTGTGCAGCCCTAAAACCTGTAAAGAACTACTGCTGCATGTCTGATATTTCATGTTTGCATTATGATGAAAGGCTGAAAGCTGCTGTTGTGTTTAAAGAACATTTATAGTTATAAAAATCTACTAGTGTTAGCTTCAGTCATTTTTTATTTGAATTACCTTGGACTTTTATATATATATATATGTGCGATATATTACTTCTGACAGAAAAATTTAAATATACTAACATTTACAGATGGAGAATATACCTGTGAAATTTTAACAACCGCGAGTAGCCTGTGTCTCAGTCAGTGGTACATGCAGCCTTTCTGTCCAAGCATCTGACGGGGTGAGCCGCTTAAACTAATATGCGTAACGAAACTATAAACTATGTCTTACCAGTTTTTAAAGGCCTTAATATGAAGCTTTCATGGATTATGTACTTTCTCCGCAGCAGCTCAGACTGTGTCCTCCACTATGTTTTCAGATGCGCTCATATCAAACTACTGTATATCAATATAAATGGTATTGCCTCATACCAAATTGCTTATAAAGAAAATATCGATATACCGCTCAAACTCTATATACCGCACAGCCCTAGATCATACAATTTATTGTTTTATACAACCCTTCATATGCCCCAATTCACAATTCTTATAATATCAAAAGAACTACATAGCAAAGCATCATCACAGATTTCTTACCCAGGGACATGAGCTCATCATCCAAAAGGCTGATTCCCAGCTCTTGTGAAAAAGGTGTCTGAGAGGGAACTTCAGAGAAAGACTGAGCCAAAGGAGAGGTATCCAGTCCTGTCAGATCCAAGAGAGCAGTACTGCGGGCTGTGAACACCAAGAGTTTCCAATCAGAATTAACATAAAATTATTGGGCACTCTATTACACAAGTATTTCCCAAAAGCTAAAAACCACAGAATAAAGTTTACAGCTTGAGATACTTCATATTTCAATGAGGCTCAACATCTCTACACATCACTGAGCTCATGGATAGCATCAGTGTTGTACCTGGGAGTCTGGCTGTGCTGCTGGTGTCTCCATTCACCTCCTCACCTTTCACCAGCAGTCTGTACAGATTTATCACCTGTGTTAAGCTGTCATTCGCCTGTAAGATCTCAGCTGAAAACAAAAACATAGAGAAAGTGTCAGAAACGGACCAATTATTAGACTCAAATAACTTTTGTCAAAGCAGCTTCCAGAGATATACAGGAAAATGGAAGAAACAATTGTGGAAACTCAACTATGTAGACAATTCAGATTCTGCTATAAAACAGCTCTAAAAGACAACAGTAGCTGTGTTTCCATCCACCTATTTTTATGTGCCATTTGGATTATTGCATAAAAAAAAACTGCTGGATGGAAACTCTCTCTCTCTCTCTCTCTCTCTCTCTCTCTATCTATCTATCTATCTATCTATCTATCTATCTATATATATATATATATATATATATATATATATATATATATATATATATATATATATATATATATATATATATATACAGGTCCTTCTCAAAAAATTAGCATATTGTGATAAAGTTCATTATTTTCCATAATGTAATGATAAAAATTAAACTTTCATATATTTTAGATTCATTGCACACCAACTGAAATATTTCAGGTCTTTTATTGTTTTAATACTGATGATTTTGGCATACAGCTCATGAAAACCGAAAATTCCTATCTCAAAAAATTAGCATATCATGAAAAGGTTCTCTAAATGAGCTATTAACCTAATCATCTGAATCAACTAATTAACTCTAAACACCTGCAAAAGATTCCTGAGGCTTTTAAAAACTCCCAGCCTGGTTCATTACACAAAACCGCAATCATGGGTAAGACTGCTGACCAGAAGGCCATCATTGACACCCTCAAGCAAGAGAGTAAGACACAGAAAGAAATTTCTGAACGAATAGGCTTTTCCCAGAGTGCTGTATCAAGGCTGTGGGAAGGAAAAAGTGTGGCAAAAAACGCTGCACAACAAAAAGATGTGACCGGACCCTGAGGAAGATTGTGGAGAAGGACCGATTCCAGACCTTGGGGGACCTGCGGAAGCAGTGGACTGAGTCTGGAGTAGAAACATCCAGAGCCACCGTGCACAGGCATGTGCAGGAAATGGGCTACAGGTGCCGCATTCCCCAAGTCAAGCCACTTTTGAACCAGAAACAGCGGCAGAAGCGCCTGACCTGGGCTACAGAGAAGCAGCACTGGACTTTTGGACAAATTTTGCATGTCATTCGGAAATCAAGGTGCCAGAGTCTGGAGGAAGACTGGGGAGAAAGAAATGCCAAAATACCTGAAGTCCAGTGTCAAGTACCCACAGTCAGTGATGGTCTGGGGTGCCATGTCAGCTGCTGGTGTTGGTCCACTGTGTTTTATCAAGGGCAGGGTCAATGCAGCTAGCTATCAGGAGATTTTGGAGCACTTCATGCTTCCATCTGCTGAAAAGCTTTATGGAGATGAAGATTTCATTTTTCAGCACGACCTGGCACATGCTCACAGTGCCAAAACCACTGGTAAAATGGTTTACTGACCATGGTATTACTGTGCTCAATTGGCCTGCAAACTCTCCTGACCTGAACCCCATAGAGAATCTGTGGGATATTGTGAAGAGAAAGTTGAGAGACGCAAGACCCAACACTCTGGATGAGCTTAAGGCCGCTATCGAAGCATCCTGGGCCTCCATAACACCTCAGCAGTGCCACAGGCTGATTGCCTCCATGCCACGCCACATTGAAGCAGTCATTTCTGCAAAAGGATTCCCGACCAAGTATTGAGTGCGTAACTGAACATAATTATTTGAAGGTTGACTTTTTTTGTATTAAAAACACTTTTCTTTTATTGGTCGGATGAAATATGCTAATTTTTTGAGACAGGCATTTTGGGTTTTCATGAGCTGTATGCCAAAATCATCAGTATTAAAACAATAAAAGACCTGAAATATTTCAGTTGGTGTGCAATGAATCTAAAATATATGAAAGTTTAATTTTTATCATTACATTATGGAAAATAATGAACTTTATCACAATATGCTAATTTTTTGAGAAGGACCTGCATATATTTTATATATTATATAGTTGTTGGCTATATGTTTCTTAAGGGAGGCAGTTGGGATTTAATCTTTAAAGATTAGTGATGAACTATTTTGGCACCAAAGACATACAGTACAGACCAAAAGTTTGGACACACCTTCTCATTCAAAGAGTTTTCTTTATTTTCATGACTATGAAAATTGTAGATTCACACTGAAGGCATCAAAACTATAAATTAACACATGTGGAATTATATACATAACAAAAAAGTGTGAAACAACTGAAAATGTCATATTCTAGGTTCTTCAAAGTAGCCACCTTTTGATTACTGCTTTGCACACTCTTGGCATTCTCTTGACGAGCTTCAAGAGGTAGTCACATGAAATGGTCTTCCAACAGTCTTGAAGGAGTTCCCAGAGATGCTTAGCACTTGTTGGCCCTTTTGCCTTCACTCTGCGGTCCAGCTCACCCCAAACCATCTCGATTGGGTTCAGGTCCGGTGACTGTGGAGGCCAGGTCATCTGGCGCAGCACTCCATCACTCTCCTTCTTGGTCAAATAGCCCTTACACAGCCTGGAGGTGTGTTTGGGATCATTGTCCTGTTGAAAAATAAATGATGGTCCAAATAAACGCTAACCGGATGGAATAGCATGCCGCTGCAAGATGCTGTGGTAGCCATGCTGGTTCAGTATGCCTTCAATTTTGAATAAATCCACAAGTGTCACCAGCAAAGCACCCCCACACCATCACACCTCCTCCTCCATGCTTCACAGTGGGAACCAGGCATGTAGAGTCCATCCGTTCACCTTTTCTGCGTCGCACAAAGACACAGTGGTTGGAACCAAAGATCTCAAATTTGGACTCATCAGACCAAAGCACAGATTTCCACTGGTCTAATGTCCATTCCTTGTGTTCTTTAGCCCAAACAATTCTTTTCTGCTTGTTGCCTTTCTTTAGCAGTGGTTTCCTAGCAGATATTCTACCATGAAGGCCTGATTCACACAGTCTCCTCTTAACAGTTGTTCTAGAGATGTGTCTGCTGCTATAACTCCGTGTGCCTGGTCTTGACCTGGTCTCTAATCTGAGCCTGGACTGACTGACCTTCATTTCTTAAAGTAATGATGGCCACTCATTTTCCTGTACTTAGCTGCTTTTTTCTTGCCATAATACAAATTCTAACATTCTATTCAGTAGTACTATCAGCTGTGTATCCACCTGACTTCTGCACAACACAACTGATGGTCCCAATCCCATTTATAAGGCAAGAAATCACACTTATTAAACCCGACAGGGCACACCTGTGAAGTGAAAACCATTTCAGGTGACTACCTCTTGAAGCTCATGAAGCTCATCAAGAGAATGCCAAGAGTGTGCAAAGCAGTAATCAAAGAAAAAGGTGGCTACTTTGAAGAACCTACAATATTTTCAGTTGTTTCACACTTTTTTTGTTATGTATATAATTCCAGATGTGTTCATTCATAGTAAATTCATAATAAAGAAAACTCTTTGAATGAGAAGGTTTGTCCAAACTTTTGGTCTGTACTATATATATATATATATATATATATATATATATATATATATATATATATATATATTATATATATATATATATATATATATATATATATATAAAATTCTAACTGGATTCTAAATTCTAAACTTTTTATCTGATAAGAAAAAATGTGAGTAAACTACAAAGGAATCACATTTACCAAATAAATTCCATTATGCACACATGTGACTTTGTGCTATGAAATGGGATAACCACTAACCATTAAAACCAATCTCGTTCACAGCATCTATATTTTGTCTTGTCATTCTGAAATGCATGCGGGAAGTATTTTCAAAGTATTTCTGTATATTTACAGTCTTGCATGACTGCGTTCCCAAACAGCAGGCATCCACCTCTAAAAACAATGACCGCATTTATTGTGTAACGTCTGCTCTCTCTGAAGCGCAAATAATTACATATGAAAATTATTATATTCAGTGGCTTTTCCTAGTTTTCTTAGAGATATTTAGTGCCAGTTAATCATGAAGTAACATTTTTGTTCTCATTTTTGGAAACGATGCTTTATTCGCAAATGTTTTATGCGATATTCCAGTTTTGCGCATAGGCTAAATTCGCATCTTTGGATGGAAACATAGCTAGTGGCATTATCTAGCTCAAGTCAGTTTAGTTCTAGTTCAGTTCATATCAATGACATTGTGAAGTCAATTTGAAAATGAGTTCAATTCAACTGTAACTAGTTCTACAAAAGGCAACAATGTCACTAGTTTGAATCAATTCAATGTTGATTCAATTCAGGTTAATACCAGTGTCTAGTTGGAAGATGTGATTGAGCTATAAAGCAGCTCTACAGAAGAGACAGTGCCATCATCCAGCTAAACGTTCTTGTCTTATCTATTAATCAGAATGCAGAACAGTATCACAGGAGCACCAGCTGTGGTCTGTGGTATCCTTGAACACAGTGTCTTCTCAACATGATGTAAACATACTAACTAGCGGAAGTGTTTCCAGGCAGGTGGGGATTATGCAAATATATTACCCAGTGACGTATACCAGTAACAGGCAAAAGATTAGAAAATATGATGACTCAAAAGGCGAATCAGAATCAACTCTCTCTTTTGAGAGACAATATCTTTATCATGCACTTTTTTGATTAACAACTTTGCAGATTGTTTTCATTTAAGGATAACTACGTTATAAACTGCAAAAGATGTATTTTTCATAAACCCATATGACCTGCTCTTTAAGTGTCTTTCATACTCCATCCATCTATTCAGATCAGTAACAGTGTGAAGTTCATCAGTTTGAAACGAGTCGGTTATAAGCAGAGCCGGCGCCACAGGGGGGCCTGAGGGGGCCCAGCTTTGTGCCTAATGAGAGAGGTAAGCCCAACTTTACCTTTTGTTTCATTTTAAATTAATTTGTTTTGGTTTGTTTTTTGCTAAGCTCATATTATTATTGCAATTACTGCAATTATATTTATCCATTAGAATGATATATTTTTAATTATTTTTCTGTTATGATACGGTTAAATTGAAAGGATTTGTTGTAAATTGAGGGGAACTGAAATATCATACAGTGTCCATAATGTTGGTAATAAAAAAATAAAATAAAAAAAAATTTACGTGACATTCAGCCGAGTATGGAGACCCATACTCAGAATTCGTGCTCTGCATTTAATGCACCCAAAGTGCACACACACAGCAGTGAACACACAAACTGTGAACACACACCCGGAGCAGTGGGCAGCCATTTATGCTGCGGCGCCCGGGGAGCAGTTGGGGGTTCGGTGCCTTACTCAAGGGCACCCAAGTCATGGTATTGCCAGCCTGAGACTCGAACCCACAACCCTAGGGTTAGGAGTCAAACTCTCCAACCACTAGGCCATGACTTCCCTCCAACATTATAACATTAGGCTTGCCGTTATTAATTTCTGAAAATGCGACTTATATGCCACTAAATGGTTTAGCTCCTGCATACCTAACTAGCCTTCTACCACGTTACAATCCATCACGCTCCCTAAGGTCACAAAACGCTGGATTTTTGGTAGTTCCTAGGATAGCAAAGTCCACTAAAGGAGGTTGAGCTTTTTTACATTTGGCTCCCAAACTCTGGAATAGCCTTCCTGATAATGTTCGGGGTTCAGACTAGGGCTGCACGATGTGTCGTTTAAGCATCGATATCGCGATGTATGAATCCACGATTGTCACATCTCAGGATGTGCGATGTAGGTTGTCAGTTAATGATCCGTTATTCATTAACTGTACGGGCCAGCTGCTCCCCGGCCCTTGACGAATGTGATTCGCGGAGAGCGCAAGAGAGAAAGAGAGAGACAGAGGGAGAGAGAGAGCGTGCTTCAAACAACGCTGTCTTGCTCTCTCTCCCTCGCGCATATTAATCAATTGACACGATGGTGTCGATGTTTAAATCATTTAAAATGAGAATGTAAATCTGCTCACCCCATATTTGTTTGTAAGAAAAAATTTGATTAGATTTCATATCGCAATCTATATCGCAGAAAAATAAAATATCGCAATGTAATTTTTTCCCAATATCATGCAGCCCTAGTTCAGACACACTCTCTCTGTTTAAATTTAGATTAAAAACTAATCTCTTTCGCCAAGCATTCGAATAATGTATCTCTTAAATGTATCTCTTAAATTGTGAGTGTAGTTGCATCTGTTCAAATGCGCATTCTTATTCTTTAGCTTGGGTTAAACGATAACTATAACGATAACGATAATTAAAACAAAAATCAGGCTTGTGTACATGACATCAACTACTAGGCCTACATTCTTTTTTTTTCAGAAAAGTAATTTAAAACTTGTGTGTTTGTAATTTTAATATTATTAGCTATAGGCCTATACAGAACCCAACAGAGCTTCCAGTAATTTTACGGGGCTGTAAACACGGGAATCTCTGACTGCATGCAATCGTTGACGAACAACCAGTAGTTTTTTGGAAATTAAGTTTTTTTTTTAATAATTTTATCCTTTCAATAGCCTATGAAAGCGATCCCAGTTCACTCAAAAACGTAGCGCAATATATAATAAAAATGTAGAGTCTATAATTAGCGGCACAATCTCGGTTTTTGTGATTGGTCATAAAACCTGCAGAATACATTTAATGGAAATGCTTCTCTATCGTCGTGTGTCCTGCTCCTCACAGAACAGATTGTGAAAGCAGACTGCATTTTTTATTCAGTGTGGAGTTATTCAAGCTCAGATCCTCTCAAACTGAGTGTACACATAAATAATAGATTCAGTGAGCAATATAGTGAGCTTCATTAATCATAACAAAAGTTATTGATTATAAAAGGCATTTGCAAATGTTATATTAAATTTATACGCATTTATATTATTATCTTATACAAAAGTTAATATTAAGTGACTTACAGGTGCATCTCAATAAATTAGAATGTTGTGGAAAAGTTCATTTCAGTAATTCAACTCAAATTGTGAAACTCATGTATTAAATTCAATGCACACAGACTGAAGTAGTTTAAGTCATTGGTTCTTTTAATTGTGATGATTTAGGCTCACATTTAACAAAAACCCACCAATTCACCATCTCAACAAATTAGAATACTTCATAAGACCAATTAAAAAAAAAACCTTTTTAGTGAATTGCTGGCCTTCTGCAAAGTATGTTCATTTACTGTACATGTACTCAATACTTGGTAGGGGCTCCTTTTGCTTTAATTACTGCCTCAATTCAACGTGGGATGGAGATGATCAGTTTGTGGCACTGATGGTGGTATGGAAGCCCAGGTTTCTTGAACAACGGCCTTCAGCTCATCTGCATTTTTGGTCTCTTGTTTCTCATTTTCCTCTTGACAAGGTCTGGTGAGTTTGCTGGCCAGTCAAGCACACCATCACCATGGTCATTTAACCAACTTTTGGTGCTTTTGGCAGTGTGGGTAGGTGCCAAATCTTGCTTGAAAATGAAATTAGCATCTTCAAAAAGCTGGTCAGCAGAAGGAAGCATGAAGTGCTCCAAAATTTCTTGGTAAACGGGTGCAGTGACTTTCAAAAAATACATTCGACCAACACCAGCAGATGACATTGCACACCAAATCATCACAGACTGTGGAAACTTAACACTGGACTTCAAGCAACTTGGGCAACAGTCCAGTTCTTCTTCTCCTTAGCCCAGGTAAGATGCCTATAACGTTGTCTGTGGTTCAGGAGTGGCTTAACAAGAGGAATACGACAACTGTAGCCAAATTCCTTGACATGCCTTGACCCCAGTCTCAGTCCTTTCCTTGTGAAGTTCATTCAAATTCTTGAATCGATTTTGCTTGACAATCCTAATAAGGCTGCAGTTCTCGTTCCAATCAACTTTCAACTACAGCACTCTGTGAACAGCCAGCTTCTTTGGCAATGAATGTTTGTTGCTTACCCTTCCTTGTGAAGGGTGTCAGTAATCGTCTTCTGGACAACTGTCAGATCAGCAGTCTTCCCCATGATTGTGTAGCCCAGTGAACCAAACTGAGAGACCATTTTGAAGGCTCAGGAAACCTTTGCAGGTGTTTTGAGTTGATTAGCTGATTGGCATATCACCATATTCTAATTTGTTGAGATTTTTATTATTATTATTATTACTTTGTTAACTGTGAGTCAAAATCAACACAAATAAAAGAACGAAAGACTTAAAACTACTTCAGTCTGTGTGCATTGAATTTATTTAATACACGAGTTTCACAATTTGAGTTGAATTACTGAAATGAACTTTTCCACGACATTGTAATTTACTGAGATGCAACTGTACATCCTAGCAACACTGTTGTCTGATTTTGCTCTATTTCGTCAAAGAAAATAGTTCCAAACAAAGTAACCTCCAAGCGAACACTGCGGTGTTTCGTTTATGAATGAATGTGTTTTTGAACAAATCTAGTGAGTCAACGATTCAATCACCCATTCATTAAGACAGTACTTGCTTCATTCCTAATAACCCATCTAATAACATTGTTATAATGAATTTAAATGCATTCATTCTGACCACGTTAAACAGTAAATATCCCTTAATGCCATATATATTCTTCTGTGCCACCTCCTAGTGCAAAGATGAATTGTTGATTATTTCATTTGACTTAACTTATTCTTCCTGATTGTGTATTATTTTAATTGAATTTATTGTTTAATTAAAAATGCTGAAAAGTGTTAAAAAAATATCAATATTTTTGATATCAAAGATTGCATACATAAAGTTAGAAAAAAAGAGCATTACAAAAGTAAAAAAAAGCCCCTGCAAATAACTTTAAGGAGTCAAATATTGCCTCATAATGTTAAAGTTAATTTCTGTCATTGATCAGAATGTGCTCCTAAATTTTTGACTGTGTTCTTAATTTTTTCCCCTTTAAGTAGCAGCAAAAAGAAATGTAACTAGAGTCCTGAAGAATGTAATGTTACCATTTACAAAATAACCGCAAATGTATATGCAAAGTAGGGCTGTCACTTTTAGTTTGAAAATCGATTGCACAATCGATCGGAAGAACCAAAAAAAGTTTCGAAAATGAAAATAGGGAATCGATTTTAACCAAATATATACACTATTAATTTTAAAAGAATTAAACAATAAAAAAATATAGATGTAACAAAAGTCACAAACAAACAGAAAGAGAAAATAAAGAATTCCGAAAGTGCAGTATGTGTTGCGAAAGCTAGACAGAAAATACCAGCAATTTTACGCGCCTATAAGACCCAGTGACGTCGAAAGCTACCTCTTATGCTGCGTTCACACCAAACGCAAATAGAGCACCTGGTGCGAATGATTTCAATGTTAAGTCAATGTAAAGACGCGTTGACGCGTGTCTGGAGGTCTCGCGGCACGGTAGATGCTGAGTTAGAGCTTAAGATCTTTGCCTGAACCCGACGGGACCCGATGGGTTCGGGCTTAAAGGTGCTCCAAGCGATGCCGGGAGTTGTAACTTCTTGTTGACGTTCAAATTGTTGTCAATCAAAACAGAGGCTAGCTAGACCCTCCCTCCTCCTCATCCTTGCACTAACCCTCCCAAACCCCACCCCCAAATCTTTCTTGTCGGTTATTGGCTGGAACAGTTTGTTATGTTTTTTGGTGCGGGTGAGCCCAGTTTGTTTTTCTTGTTGTTTGTGGAGCCTGTAGTGTCTAGAGAGACCCCGTTTTTTACAGTGTGTTCAGGGGACAAGCAGCTAGCGGATAGTGAGGAGATGTTTGCTGGATGTGACAAAAAATGTTTTGGCCTAAAAAATGTGTGACATCACTTAGAGCACCTTTAATTTATATCATCTTACGCGGACTCGGGCCAGGCTCCAGTTTGCACTCCGGTTTGCGAGGTAAACGAGTGGTAATGTGATGGGTTTCGATTAGCACGAGAAAGATGCGAAAATGGATGCTGAGTAGGTGTAACGGAGGCTTGCCTCTGGTGATTACGTTTTGGTTGCACCAGCAACTAAAGCAGAGTCTGAAGTGTGAAAGTTTTGACCGTGTTTATAATGAGAATAATGAGTGAATAATGACGCACCATAAGTGAGCCCAGGAACGCGCTGAAAACATCTACAGTGGATTCAATCATTTTCCTCCACAAAAACATGTAGGCTTAGGCTAATTTCTGTGAGTAAAGTTTTTCAAATGATAACTAAATATTCATTGAGTCTTAAATGCATAATGTGGACAGAGTATTTACGCTAATGTTGGCATTATTCTTTTATTAAATGTCAGCTGCTAGTGCGAAGCAAATCCGGCGGACCCTTTATCTTAATTTCATTATAGCCAAATACCCATCTTAATTTAAAATTTATATTAATTTAATTTGTTAAAAAAATATTTTATTGGTACGTTGGTCTATTTATTGGCTAAATGAGCTGAGCTGTTAAGATGTCACAGAGGACTTATTTTATTTCTATTTTCCAACTTCTAAGTTGTCTAGTCTACGTTAGTTATGAATAAATTATGTTAAAACATGTATAAATGACTCATTCTTGACAAAAGGCAAAAGAGAATCAGAAAGAGAATCAGAATCAGAAAGAGCTTTATTGCCAAGTATGCTTGCGCATACAAGGAATTTGTTTTAGTGACATAAGCTTCCAGCTGTGTGTGCGCGCACATTTGAATAATGTCGGGCTGTAAACGGGTTCGGGCTTTTAAAAAGCTGTCAGTCAAAATGTACTTGTCGGGCTCGGGCTGAAACCTGTCGGGCCAAACTTTTATGGCCCAATTACAGCTCTATGCTGAGTTATGAAAAGGACCATTGCAAGTTGACAGCGACCGGCTTTTGTGGTGGAAAATTGGCAGTAATACCCCCACCTTGCGCAGCTGTACCTGAGTGTCCCTGGGACATCAGTGCGGTCAGAGCACGTCTTCTCAACAGCTGGACATATAGTGAATGAGTGAATAAAGTGAATAAAAAACCCTCTGGTCTGGATCCGAAAATGTTGATCGACTTGTTTTCCTGTCCAATAAATTTGTAATGGCCTACCCCTTCCCCTTGTCCCTTGAAACAGAGTGTCAAGGGGTAGGGGAGACAATATTCCCCTAAGGATTGGGACACCACTACAATGACGTCACACACCATAATTCGTCGTCTAGCTCTTACAATACACACATATACTGGTGTGCATTAGAGCCTTTAATTATCATTCTGTATAAATGCCCTGCTTACTGACACTCACATATATCGGAAATCACGCAGCTCACACATTCAGGAGAAAATAAACTTGTCAATGCTGCCGCACGACTTTTATTACTACAGTTTAAATACAGAATCGCTACATTATATTTTCCAGCGACGAGAGGATACAATCGCTGTTTTTAAGTAAACTCACTCTAAAAAGATAAACGCACAGACACGAATACACACAATTTCCCTCTCTCTCTCTCTCTCGAATAGGCAATATTTGAGAAAATGGTTTAGCGATTTCTAATTATTGGGTTGGATTAGTCTATGGCAGTTACCGCCCTGATCAGACATATGCTGTGGCACTATCACGCAGTCTGTAATAATATGACGTTAGCAAATATTAGCAATTTAACATGACCGTCAATATGAACTCACAATTGAATGTAACATAAAACAAATGATTACTTTTCGTTAAAATCTTTATTTATGCCAGAAAAGCTTACATTTATGTGTCTTTTTGTTCGCTGTAGCTGCCATGTTGCAGAGATAATTCATACCCCTTCGTCTGAAGTGTGGTCCCGAAAAATCTTTGTTTGAAGGGCTATCTGGCCCTTTCCCTTACCCCTTCCCCTCCAACCAAAAGAGAATTGAAACACCCCTACCCTTTCACGTGAACGCGCGAAACGGAGGGGTAGGGGAAAGGGGAAGGGCTAAGGGGTAGGGCTGGGATAAACGATTATTTTTTAAACGATTAATCTAGCGATTATTTTTTCGATGCATCGATTAATCTAACGATAAATTTTCCAGACCGATTCGATTTCGATTATCTCCCCATTAATTGACTACTAACAATTTATACATGTTGATTTACATATTTGAATGAAAAAAACATTAATTCCTTAACATTGCAATATATGTTTATTGCTCTTAAAATTACAAAATAAAAGACTGACTAAGAATGCATTACTTTGCACTTGTATAGAGATAGCATTCAATAAAACCTTGAAGCCTTGAAAACACATAGCTTACTGAAACAAGCTTACTGAACACATAGGGCCTAGCTTAGGCCTAAAAAAAAATTTGTTTGGTTCCGGTTTCCGACCGACCCTGTCAATTTATGTGCGACCCAAATTTATTTTATGAGACTGGGGAAGAACGGTCTTTCACACATCGTTAATTAAATTACAGTTTCCTTTAAATGCTGTTTTACACTTAAGTAATCCGTTAAAAACCATTAAGTATTGCATCAAAACCCTTTAACTGTCAATTCCTAAAGTGAGCTATAACTTAAGGTTTGGAAATCGTAACATTAAGAGAAACACGGGGGGAGTGGGGAGTAAACAATATATCGCGGAACAGAGAGGGCACTGACAACATGCTGACAGACAGGACATTAACATTACCAGCTTACTTTTAATATGAAACAAAGTCTCATTTGGTTATTTCAAATGTAAACAATAAATACCGTTTTGTGGCTCTTGAATGTGTCGAACAGATCGCTGTAAGTTAGATCATCAGTTAAAACTAACTGATCGTCTCTTGCTTCTAGTTAATTTATAGCATCAAAATCAAATAAACCACATAAATGAACATAACAAAGAATGTTGTTTGACTACAAAAAGATGTCTGTACATTCCGTTTTTCAAGTTCAAATCCTCCATGTTAATCTACTATGAGATCGCCTGTCAAACTCCCGCGAAGGCTTTTTGTGTGTGTGTGTGCGTTTTGCGTGTCTATGGCAACAACAGACTTTAAACGGGAATACAGAATCACTGTCGTAAAAGTACCGGTACACACATTTAAAATCAGCGCGTGTGTGTGTGTAAAACTGCCACTGGAGAAAAAAATAAATAAATAAAAATAATAATAAATCCCTACCGACCAATGACCTCAACTGACAACCAACCGGAACCAAACTTTTTTTTTTTTTAGGCCTTACTGAAAAAAAGTTCTTCTTTCAGATGAAAATAACAACAACTTGATGTCTAGCATTCAATAAAAAAGTTCACCCAAAATACTTGTTTAAAGCAATTGAAAGAATACAGTAACCAATGTAAACTTGAGGGCTTTAAGCTAATACAGAGAGTGCTTTTCCAAAAAATAAAAATTAACAGTGGGAGCCAGCAGCCTGTCATGGAGAAAAAAAAAAAATCTCAGAATGCTCCACATGAAACTTTGGCGTTCCGCCCTTTTTCCATCTTGTCCAATGATTTTGGTTAATATGCACGAGGGAGGGAGAGAGAGAGAGAGAGAGAGAGAGAGAGAGAGACAGCGCTCGTGTAGTTTGAAGACTGTGAGTGCGCGTGAAACTTTGGTGTTTCGCCCTTTTTCTATCGTGTTTAATGATTTTGATTAATATGCACAAGGGAGAGAGAGAGAGCAAGAAGAGCTCGTGTTGTTTGAAGACTGTGAGTGGGCGCGCATAGCCGGGGCTCTCTCTCGTACGCGCCCTGTCAGGCACAGCAGTCATTCTACATCACTCACCGATCAAATAAGGCTTTTTGACAGCCGCCAAAAAAAAAGATCAATGCAGAAAAACCCCTGGATTGGTTATATAACGTTGGACAGAATGTTGATCCGGCCATCGCGTATATTCAGCGCACATATGGTAAACGTTTTGCAAACGTTTTTCAGAGAAATAAAACCAGGTCGACGAATCGATGCGCATATTTTGCATCGAAGTATTTTTCGTTGTCCCAGCCCTACTAAGGGGTAGAATTGGGATTGGGCCTAAGTGTCAGTTACGTTCAATAAAAAAACACACACGGCCTGTTCTCAAGTCCATTTAAAGTTTCATTTTTTGAACAGTTGTTTGAAATGGATTGAATCATTATTTAAAATAATCTTGGAGATTTTTGAATTGCCTAAATCATAAATGCAGCCGGGTTGAAGTCTGCAGTGATGTTTTTCTTTTGTTATGGAGCCATCCCCTCTGCATATATGTTTTTTCGAGAATGTTGCACTCCTGTTGCTGTTTGTTATTCTGCACGAAATTTCATGCCAATAAATAAGAAATATTGCTGACTTGTGCGTTTCCAGCACTCTCTTTACGTTCGTCCGTTATTTGACGTTGAAAAAGGAAATGTCTTTTTTTTTTTTAGACATGGAAAATCGTTTTTACAATCGATTCAATGAACACTTATGTCTTAAAAATCGAAAATGATTTTTTTCCCAAAAGTGACAGCCCTAATGCAAAGTGTAAAATATTAAATACAATCTACACATTATGCAATACTGTACCACTAAATAAGAAGTGTTTTATGGAGGGCTTAGCTAATTAGGCCAATTAGAGACAATTACTAATCATTCACATTTTTTACCAAATCATTCATTTCACTAATATATATATATATTTTATTAAATACAAGGGGTCAGGTTTTGCCTTTGCCTTACCAAGAGCTTCATCGTTGTCCTCAGTATCACTGGCCAGTCTGAACAGAGTAGGTCTCATTTTCTCACAGCGCTGGTACAGATCCTACAATAACACAAAGACCATACAGAATTATTTAACAAAAAGATATACTCCAATATAAATATATAAGTCTGCCAAAACCAAAACACTTATAACCTGCATTTCACATAATGAAAAAGTGCACCTTGAATTCATTCAGTCATGTTTCACAATCACTAGACAATCACTAAACAGCTGCCATGAAAACACACTTCTTCTATGATACATACATTTTCATTAAATTCTTAATAAAAAACTAAACGGCAAAGTCTGGAAATGCAAAAATTTTTCCATACACTTTCTTTTTTCCATACTTTTCCAGACCAGGAAATTACCTGAAAATGCCATACTTTTACAAACCACATAGGAACCCTCAGTCCACTACAGTAGTGTGACAATCTGTTTTACAGACATGTGTATAACAGACCTTAATTAGCTCCTCATTGCTATGTGGGCCGCTCTCTTTGCTGTAATCTCCCAGTAACTGTGTGAGAAGCCCAACACTCTCCTTTACTTCCTGAATAGCATTCACTCTCTTCGACACCTTCTCCATACGCTTCTGATCCTGAAAAAAGAAGAGATAAGAAGAGATCGTCAGAGATCATGCAGGAAAAGTACAGTTCATGGACTTACTCTCACATAATACATACATTTTGCTGCTTTGAATTTCACCATACCCCCTCCAAAAAAAAAAAAAACTCAAAAGACATTAAATTGTATTTCCTGCTTCTGTTCTTCTGACAGATGGATGAAAGGCAGCTAAAAGGTGAACTGTGTGCTGCAGCACCTATTGTACCCATGTATTTTTTATTTTTTTCAGACACAGAAACTTATTTTGCTTTTGGTGTAAATAGATCATTCTTTGTCCTTTCATATTGTTCTTTACACATTGCTGTGCTGAGAAATAGAAACTAAGAACCCACTAAGAGTTAATCCAATATCCAGGACAGACAGACAGACAGACACACACACACACACACACATCTACACACCTCCTGAACCATTTCTTTAATGAGTTTGTTTGCCGCCCGCAGGTCCTCAGGGTGTGAGCTATTCAGAAGACGTGACAACATCTTTTGAATCAGAAAGAAGAAAAAAAAAAAAACAGTAAGAGTGGACAGACATAAGTGAATTCATAATTATTTCTCCTTTATGTGCCTGAACTCATTGGTTTAATGGTTTACAAAGATATAGTGACATTAGGGGTGGGTGATATGACCAAAATCTTATATCACGATATGAGAAATTTTATATCACAATAACGATATTCATCTTGAAATTTTTTTCTTTTAATATGGTTTTTATGATATTACGATTTGATACCATATAATTTTCATAATCCCTATCACCAATGTCAATATCAAACTAATACAAGAAAATAATAATAATAAAAACGCAAGCTCACTGGAGATACATAAACAGTCAGTGGTGAAATGAGAACAAGAAACTAATTACAGACAATAGGACAAAAACTACAATAAATAAGAAATACCGTGTATAAATGAATTCGTTTTCACTGAGTAAGTTATATACACACATATACATATATATATATATATATATATAATGTATATGTGTATATAACTTACTCAGTGAAAACGAATTCATTTATACACGGTATTTCTTATTTATTGTAGTTTTTGTCCTATTGCCTGTAATTAGTTTCTTGTTCTCATTTCATCACTGACTGTTTATGTATCTCCAGTGAGTGTATGTATATACATACATACACACACATATATACACACACACACACACTGTATATACGCATAATCATTAGCGTTATTTATTTATTTTCTTTTTACTCTAGTTACAAAAGTGTTTCAGTGAGAGATTTTCTTGAATGTCAGACAGGATGAACATTGGACAGCTTCCCCTTTAAGACTGAAGTCTGGATCCAACATACGGTTACATATGCGCTTTCTCTCGCAAATGTTTACATTCGCTTAAGACCTAAATGACTGTTTATGAGGATACTTGCATTTGTACGCATATAAGTGTTTATGCAATCGTTCAAAGCCAATAAAGCGGCAAAAATTCTCACGAGCTCTATTAGCAGCTGATACTCGGCTTACGCACTCCTCTCACATAGAAACAGAGACAGCGTGTGCATATAGCTGTTGTTTGTGTTTCAACGGCCTAAAATCTGTTGTTTTAAACTGCAGTGTTTTAAAATGCATGCAAACATTAAGGGCCCTATCATACACCCGGCACAATTGTATTAAAACCACAGCGCAAGTTTGTTTGCTAGTTTCAGTCCAGGCCCATTCACATTTTGTGTTTAGATCATTAAAATAGGGCCCTAAGTTTTCATGACCATGCGCATAGCAATGTGATGTGAGCGCGCTCATGCTGTTATTCACGCGTTTGCCTGCATCCCCGTGTAACGCATATAAAACTGCCGTCATTCAAATTATGAAAACCTATTGCCATAAACAATGTATTTTACGGCACCAAGAAATAAACGATAGAGCACAATATAAATCAACAGACTTTTAATTTCGTCAATCCGATTTATATTGTCATATCACCCAGCCCTAAGTAACATACATTTTTAAACTGATCAACCTGACTCCTGAATCCTCCTTAGGTTTTATCACAGTAAACAGACTAAAAGACATAAGGAAATGTATAGTAAAAAAAAAAAAAAAAGGGAAAAATAAATAAAAAATCCTAAACTGCATCCCAACAACCTTTGATTTCTCCTCATCCTCAAAGATGGCATTTTTAGGCCTGGGCATTGGAGGAGGGCAGGGCTTGTCATCAGGAAGGTCTGGGTCCTGTTTAATAATACCTAAAATGAGATGCAGATCATAAACATAATGTAGCATACTTATTTCCAAACACTCCACAACACACAATCGCAACAACAACATAGGACAAACAGCAAGTCCAACAAGAGAGCTTTATTTTACACAAACACACAATGTTTGTTTACCACAGCGGTTCCCAATCCCAGTCCTTGTGTGCCCCTGCTCGGCATATTTTGCATGTCGGTCTTAGTTAACACACCCGATTCATATAACCAGCTCGTTATAAGAGAGCTACCTGCATGAACTGGGTTCCGATTGATATGATCCCTACACTGTGTTCATTGTTGGGAAACACTGGGGTTGGGAAATGCTAGTTTACCATAACATTAACCCTCTGGAGTCGATTATCGCGTATATGCGTTATGAGTCATTTTCTCCTGATAACCCCGAAAAGAACTTAAATTACACTTTCAGTTTTGATCGAACAGATAAGAGCAATACATCAATCAAATCTGTAAAGGGTCTACTTTTTTTGTATACAGACATAATAACAACAGAACTTTGAACACTTATAAAATAAAGATAACAAACAAGGTGAGCTGTCTGCAGCCTTTGTCTGCGGTGATCTTCATTTACAAACACGTTCTTAAAATGAACTGTAACTCCGTGAATACTCAACGAAGAGACATGAGAGAGAGATATATATAGAAAGCCTGACCTGTCTACTTTTAAACTAAACAAGTGCTGCCGAAAACAGATATTCTGTGATAAAGTGATCCATATGAAAACAATGCAATGTCCGTTTTTCACATCTCCCTTCATTATCTTCTAATGTGACCATGCCCCCGCGCTGAACGCTCTATTCAGATTCTAATGTTTCACTGAAGCGCACGGCTTGAATACGCCCATACAACAGCAGACAACGCAGCGAGACTGTTCTTCAAGTTTTTTTATTTTACTGTTTGCTTCGCAATGAGAGGAATAAGACATAATTCACCCCAAAAAGATGTGATGTGGTTGAGTATTTGAGATTTGGATTTCCTCAGAAAAAAAGGATGAAGTGCTTTATTCAGCAGAGATCATAAACATGAGTAAATCTCTTTTTATTTATTTATATACTTATTTATTTATATACTAGTTTTCACATAACGTGTAAACATTTTACTAATTAGACTTTTTCCAAACTATAATTCCTGACTAAATGTATAATCAGGTGAAATATGAAGTTTCAATAACAATATACAATACTATACAATTAAAAAGCTTGATGTAAATAATATAAATGTAACAAATAAATGTAACTGTTACAAATGTAACAAATAATGCTGTTCTTTCAATTTACACCCCCCCCCCCAAAAAAAAAATATTCTCAGCTCTTTTCAACATTAATAATAATAATAATAATAATAAAAATAAATGTTTTTTTTGTAGAAAATAAGATTATTAAAAAGATTTCTGAAGGATTGTGTGAGTAATGATGCAAAAAATTCAGTTTGAAAGTCAGCTTTAATTGTTCCAAATAAACTGTTTAACTGCTCCCCCAAGTGGATATTAAATTATGTTGTGGGATAATTCAATATATTCTAAATAAACTACAAACATAAAATTATATAGATTTTTTTTTTTCCTCACATTCTTTCTTGTAACTCCTCTCAGTGACACGCAGCTGAGTGAAAGGCTCATTATGCAGGCCTTTGTCTTTTCAGGTGTAAATCACAATGATATTCATGATGCCTCACGCATATGACTTTTACCAACAAAAAGTGTCTTAGAAAATTTAAATCAATATATTGTTTTCTGTGAGTGAGTAAACAAGATGATTTTCACATAATTTAGAAAGAAAAATTCTAGGCTACAATCTCCAGTTCTCAAAAATCCCAGGAACCATTGTTCTGTATGTGTTTTATTGCCTTATTCAAGTGTTTTAACATTTTTAGTTTTTCACTAACCACGCATAACATTTTTTTTTCTCAAAAACACAATCATGTACATTAGGGCTGTAGCTATCGAATATTTTAGTAATCAAGTATTCTACCAAAAATTCCATCGATTAATCGAGTAATCGGATAAAATGTGTTTTTGCTTAATTAAAGTGCAATATTAATTATGCAAGAGGAAATAAGACTCCTAGGTCTCTTAAAAATAACAAAGTTTCCTTTTTTAGACATTTTTATTTTTTTTATTTTTTTAAATGCATAGAATGCAATGCATACATCAAAATTAAACATTTAATTATTACCCATTGTTTCTCTTTCTGTACTTGTACTGTGAACAATGACAATAAAATTGACAGATGAATTAAGTGCATTTAAGTGCCATTCAGTTGGGGTTTTAAATAAAGCATTTTCTGAGATGCACATTAAACATTAAACACATAAAATATTAATTTAATTTATTTTTTAATTATTGAAAATTAACGTAACTTTTTGGTAAACAAAGGGGATTTACTATTAAAAATAAAACATGGAAGAAATGTTGTGTGATTAAAGCTTAAATAAAAAACTAATGTTTGATTTTTTTTTTTGTAGTAGGCTATTTACATTCTGCTGAACAATAGTCTTTAACCGGACTTTTATTTTGACGGCTTGGCGTACCTTTACAGTTCTGTGTATGTGATGTGACGCTAGTTTTACTCAAATCAAACGGTCAAATGCTCATGAAGTGACTCTCAGTGCAGCTCTGGAGATGTTACTCATGTGTTCACGTCTTTATTGAGTGAGAGGAAAGACGCTGAAATCACCGCGAGCCTCACGCGCGCTTCAGTGTGTGTGATAAAGGAACTTGCGCTGCTGCTCCATTCATTAACAGAGACACGCAGAACATGCAGGATTCATATTTAAATAGACTGTTCCGGCTTAATATTTACAGATATTAGTCCATATCGTGATTTGATGTAAGTGCAATGACCTTTTTTTTTATTAATCCATTCAAAATTTGGCAAATTCCGTGCCATTCCGCGTTAAACTGTAAATTCCGTTTTTATGACTGTATTCCGTGATTCTCTCTGCGTTTTCTGCATTGTGGAAATCATAGGGCCCTAGTTGTGGTATGCCTGCTCTATCTTGCACTGGACACACGCCACAACGTTCTCTTTACGTTTGCCCGCGCCCTCAAATCAAAACACTATTGACTCCTTGCAGGATGCGATTTGGGACGCAGCGCTTGTGTCTCCTTCCGCTTTGTGGGTGACGTACAAGTCGCACTTTTTTTCATAGTTTGGCTGGTCCTGCGACTTATAGTCAGGTGCGACTTATTTATCAAAATTAATTTGACATGAACTGAGAGAAATGAACCAAGAGAAATGAGCCAATAGAAAACATTACCGTCTACAGCCGCGAGAGGGTGCTCTATGCTGTTCAGTGCTCCTTCTCTCTCCACCTTCAATACCATGACTTAGGTGCCCTTGAGCAAGGCATCGAACCCCCAACTGCTCCCCGGGCGCCGCAGCATAAATGGCTGCCCACTGCTCCGGGTGTGTGCTCACAGTGTGTGTGTGTGTTCACTGCTCTGTGTGTGTGCATTTCGGATGGGTTAAATGCAGAGCACAAATTCTGAGTATGGGTCACCATACTTGGCTGAATGTCACGTCACTTTCACTTTCACTTTCACCGAAGACATAGAGCGCCCTCTCGCGGCTGTAAACGGTAATGTTTTCTCTTGGTTCTTGGTTCTAAATAAACGCGATTTATAGTCCAGTGCGACTTATATATGTTTTTTTCCTCATCATGACGTATTTTTGGACTGATGCGACTTATACTCAGGTGCGACTTATAGTCCGAAAAACACCGTAAAAGAGACTTTGAGGCAGAGGAATTTGCCTCGATCTTTTTTTGTAATCGAGTTACTCGAGGAATCGTTTCAGCTCTAATGTAGATACATGCTGCTCACATATTATTACAGCCATATAATTAGACTTTAGCCATTTAGATGTGTATAAGAAACTGAAATAAGCACAAATGTCAGGGCATGACAAAACTTCTCCAAAAATACCCTTAGACTCCAGAGAGTTAAACAGCAATCATGAAACTACAAATGTCAGAATAGTTATTGACCACACATGTATCAGCTGTGAGATGTAGTTAAATACATGTTAGTTATGACAAATCAAAACCCTGCATGTTAGGTTACCTTGTTTCTTAAGCATCTGATAAGCATCAGAAATCTTTGTCTCTTCTGGTAAACTCACAGTCCAGCTGTACATCATCTCTAGAACTTTTTTCTTCACTGGTTCTGGGGCTCGAGAGCCAAGATACTGTAACAAAAATAGAGTACAGGGACAGTTATTGAATCAAGTTAAAGGAAATATTTAAACACATTAAAGATATTGATTTGGTTGCTTTGCAGTCTGAAATGAAGGTGGACATGTATATATTTACTCATTGCAACTTATAACATCCAAGTTAAAGATATAACACCAACACTTCAATTCGATACTTTTAAAATGGTCGCGGTGCCAGAACCGATACTTATATGCAAAAATAAAAATAAAAAAATCCCCAATTTTCACTTCAGGAAATCACCTAATATGGACAAAGACATGCTATTATAGCTGTAACTGAGTAAACAAAACAAACATTTTGAATGATAAAACAAACAAACAGTCGACTGCGACAATATAGTCTGTATTGCGCAATCTCTGGTATTTTCATAATTAAGTATATTTATAATCCATTGCTAATTGATGTATTCTTTTTAAAGTACCCTATGGAACATATTGTTTGCCTCATTTTGTGAAAAGAAGCCACATCAGATCACAAAAGGAAGCATTTGACTGGTGTTGTGGGGTAAAAAGGTTATAAATGCATCTTTTGTCGACAGCAAGTTTACAAATGTGAATACAAGGGAAGTTTATCTTTAGGCATTTTAATTTATGTTTAGTTTAGTTGACAGAAGGCTACCTGCTGCCATCAGAGCAAGTGTAATTGCTGCATTCACATGCTCCTCGAATGCTCTCATTTCCCGAGTTGTGCTTTTAAGTTGGAATTTGAAACCAACATGGACACTCAACATTACTACAAAGATTTGTTGGATTTGTATTTTAAGAGTTCACATGCATTTTCTCAGTTGTAAAAATTATTATTCACGTGCGGTGCTGGTGATGATGCTTCTTACACCCATTTTGGAGAACGTGAGGATAAATATTTCAATCGATCGCTCAGGCATGGCACCGAAATGAGTCACCAAAATCTGTGTTCTGATTCGGTTCTAGTACATACCAGTTACATAGGTACCGGTGCCATATTGGTACTGGGTTTCAATTTTATCCAGGATTTTTTTTAAATCAAATAAAGATTTTTTTGACATTTTTAAGGGCTGGACAAATAAAATTAATACAGTTTGTCCAGAAAAAAACAATACAATCAAAAAATCCTTTACTTTTAATTAAACAGACTGGAGCACACATTAAGGAGGACTTAATACTGCTCATAAGCAAAACAGAAAGGGTGTAACAATTCACCCAAAACAGTTTTTTTGATGCATCAATCTTGAAACATGAACTTGAATCATGAATCACCGATTATGATTAAAAACACTAATTTAATTATACACATTAAATTATTACAAGCACAAATTATTGGAGAGCATGAACAGTGTTCGTGTCTCGTATCTCTCCTTCACACAATTTTTCAGCAGCTGATGTGTGATCTCTCCTTAGGTCTTGTTGCAATGCTAAAGTGAAAGCAGTTTTTGTAGTATTTTAATGGCTTTCAGCATCTCACCAAAGATGTTACCAGTCAAAAGTGGTGTATTTATTGCATGGACAGAACAGAAATGTAAGTGTCTAAAGCATAAGCACAGTTCCACTGAATGATAAATGTGTTTTAACAATGTTGTTGAATAGAATGCACGAAGGAAACTGTTAAAATAACCACATCATTGACAACAACCTTGAAATAAGAGCGCAAGGCTTATCTGATAATGAGATGCATGAAAGTAGCGTTTGTTGCTTTAGCAAACAGACATCGGCGCATTTTCTTTCAAAATCATCATTCGCAGATAGAGAGGAAAAGTTAAATACTGTAGCATTTGGGGCTGCATGATAAATCGCATTCGATATTTAATGTGCATCCTGTCAGTAAAGCCAGTTCTGTAATCAGCTGTAAATCTCTATCACCTGCACGCTTTCACATGGAGCAGCATTAACTACACTGTCGTTCACTGACAAGCTGTGCAAAACGTGCAAAATATGACTAACGGCTCTGTGTAGTTAATGCTGATTAGATGCGCATTATCGCATCCGATTAAGAAGTTTCCGCACTGAAAGAAAAGTGATCTCGCACTCAAAGAACTAAAGACGTGCCAGGCTATATCTGGAGCTAATTTGAAAAAAAAAAGCAGAATGAAATGATGAAACGTAAAGACAAAAAAAACAATCAATAAATACAATTTATGAATGATGCAGTGCTAACTGCCATATTACAGTAAAGAAACTATAAACTACCTCATTATGTGCAGAAAATTGAAATTGTTTGTAGTATATAAAACAATCATAAAATTGCCATTAGGAAAAAATTATAGATAAATTATTGATTATTGTCCAACAGTGTATTTGATTTCTTACAACAAATTCAAAGTAATGGATAAGAAAATAATTCCTTGTAAAAATAAACTATTATAATAATACATACACTTCTGAAATGATGGCTACACCCCTGGTGTGACAAAATGTTTGCCTATGCTGATAAAAAGCTCTTTTCTTTCTTTTTTTATATTGACTTACATAAATTTTTATGTATGCCATGTCATGCCATAGCATCATAAAACTAGCATCTAAAAATGAACAAAAACGTTTTTTTTTCTCTCCCTCTAACCAATGGTTCTGTAACCATAAAGGCTGCTGTGTAATTGCACCCTGACTACGCATTTAAATAATTTAGGGGAAGCATTTAAATAATTCTGTGAATGCACTTAAAGAATGCACAATCGATTCGTAATAAATTTGTAAAAATCGTTCTTGAATCGAATAGGAAACCTATGAATCTTGAAACGAATCGAATTGCTATCTACCCAAAGATTCACATATTACAATATTAACACCATAAAGTCAACATAATTTTTCATCAACAGCAGTTCAATATGCAGTCGTTTAGGTAAATATGTGTGCTATTCATTGACAGTGAACTGCTCTGAAACCGCAAACCTTAAGAATGGGCAACAGAGCCACCTTTTTAAATTTGAATGTGCAATGCTCAAATTTATTTAAATAAATCACAGCTTACATTTAGGAATTTTATTATACAATTAAAGATATTTAAGTTTTCACATTTTTAATTTAATCCTTTTTCAGAATAACTACAAATTCCTTCAATGTTATGATATTTCCTTGGTGTGAATTCTAACACAGTGGCAATGCTGATATATACACACAGACAAAACATACCTTAGGGGAAACCACTTTGATAAGCTCATTCAGGAAACGGAACTTCCCCACCTCATTATGGAACCTTTTCCCACAGTTCTTCACACAGGTCTCTAGAACCTTAGGAAAAAAACACACAGTGCTAAAGAGTTATGATTTCCCTAATAGAGAGAATAATGAAAGTAGATCATTTCTCAATATCATTTGTATGAGTCATAAAGAACATTATTCCTAAAGCATTTCTTCTTGAAGAGATTTCATGTTTTGAATTTGACTCAATTGTAAGTTCATAACTTATGTTAAAGGAGAACGCAACTATTTTTCCATATTCCACTATGTTCTTCTGTCAACTTAGACAAGTTGATATGTACCTCTCCCGTCTCAGTGCATGCACTCAATCACTGTAGCGTGGGGTGCCACTATTCTAGCATTTAGCTTAGCACCATTCATTCTTTAGGATCGAAATAGGGATGAATTTAGAAACCACCAAACATTAGTGGAACATGGAAAAACAGTAGCGTTTTCCTTTAATAATTGAGAACTTATTGCAAAGTGTTACCAAAACATTTAATGATCTATAAGCATTTGTGAAATAATTATATAAAACCATATTACCAGTAGAGTATATATTAACTTATTTAATAATTTTGTTTGTTGTTCTAAGTAATTGAAATGAGCAGTAAACAATCAGGCTTAAAAGATTTCTTATTCTATGAGTGAGAGAGTGTATATAAAACATTTAATGATCTCTAAGTATTTTTTAATGATTTTAATGCTCTGAGCATTTCTAAAACAGTTATGTAAAAGTATACTGACGACTTGATGAAAACAATTTATGTACCGAGTTTTAAAACTTTTCACATAGGTGGCGCTACAGAGTGTCTCCTCCATATCCATTTATGAGCTTTTGCAAATATCTAACTATCATTAATACTGATGTGTGTGTCAAGTTTCATGAAATTCTATGCATTAAACGGATCTCTATGGTGCTTAAAAATGACAAAACTATTTGAATTGTGTAAATTTAGTGTCATTTAACAAAACTGATACTATGTGGCATTTAACAGTTTTTAATTATTTTTTTAACCTGAATATCAAACATTTGAAATTTAACAATAAAAAAATTATGGCAGAGTATTATAGACATGCATTTTCAAACAGCTGAGTTTTTGTTCTAAATTCTTAGACTGCAAATATACAGTTTTTAAAAATACAGCTTCAAGTTTTCAAGATGAAGAAATTATATTAAAATAAATGAAATATATTCAAAATTTCAAAACGCAGAAATTCAGGCTACACAGAAAGCAGGTCAGAGGTCATCCAAAGGGAAGAGTAGATGATCGTTGAAAATTCGAACAAAATATTTTAGAAAAAAAATATTGTTTCAAAAGTGTGCCGAATTGTTGAAGCTGATCTCTTAGAAGTGGTGAATGCCTCACTTCTTTCTGGGACATTTCCAAACTCCCTGAAAACTGCAGTTGTTAAGCCCCTCCTAAAAAAAAGAGCAATCTTGATAACACCGTTTTGAGCAATTATAGACCAATTTCTAATCTTCCTTTTATAGGCAAAATCAGAGATGGGACCAAGTCACACATGTGCAAGTCTCAAGTAAGTCTCAAGTCTTAACCTTCAAGTCTCAAGTAAGTCCCAAGTATTTTTTTCTTGGGCAAGTCAAGTCAAGTCAAGTCACAAGTTATGTCAAGTCAAGTCAAGTCCTGTAGTAAGTCAAGTCAAGTCCAAGTCAAGTCACCTTATTATTGTAATTTTACCTGCAGAATCTGATCTTAATAAAGTTAAAAGACAAGATATAAGTAACTGTCAGTAAATTAAAATAATTTGGATTTGCATAGTAAATACTCATGTTCAGTAAACATGGAATCAAACAAAATTGTAACTTCATAAAATTATTTATTTTTCACTTCTGCCAACAGTGTTTGAAATGTTTTACATTTTCAACATTGAGCCCATAAAACAAATAACAGCAAACATCCAACAGACTCCTCTCTGAACACCTCTCTCTCTCTCTCTCTCTCTGTAACACGACTGACATGACATTCAGCCAAGTATGGTGACCCATACTCAGAATTTGTGCTCTGCATTTAACCCATCCAAAGTGCACACACAGAGCAGTGAACACACACACACACACACACACACACACACACACACACACACACACACTGTGAGCACACACCCGGAAGCAGTGGCAGCCATTTATGCTGCGGCGCCCGGGGAGCAGTTGGGGGTTCGATGCCTTGCTCAAGGGCTCCTCAGTCGTGGTATTGAGGGAGAGAGCACTGTACATGCACTCCCCCCACCCACAATTCCTGCCAGCCCGAGACTCGAACTCACAACCCTTCGATTGCAAGTCTGACTCTCTAACCATTAGGCCACAACTTCCCCTCAAACACAGTTTACATACAACATTAAACTTTCTTACATTTCTCCTCTCTCTCTCTCTCTCTCTCAAGTTCAAGTTGCTTTATTGGCATGACATTTGAGTTACAGTATTGCCAAAGCATTTAGATACAGAATAAAATATAAAATAGGATTACAATAAAATACAATACAATCAAAATAGCAGCAGCAGATAATATTTCTAATATTAATAATAGTAATTATATACAATTAAGAATATAAAATAAAACAATTGAATACAATAAATTATCCCTTTCGTATGGTGTGTATGGTGTATAAATATTTAGCAGCTATTGTGACTGCCGTCTCATTCTCTCCAAGTATATAGAGTAGTTTCTCTGAGTCATTTAGAGACAAGAATGAACGATTCAAAGCTTCAAACTGTGAGAAGAATGTTTCTCTTGTAGTGCTGTATTTGGGACAGACAAGAATGAAGTGTTTCTCATCCTCTGTTTGATTCAGCTCACAGTGTTTGCACAGTCTCTCTTCTCTCGGTAGCCAGGATCTTTTATGTCTACCAATCTCTATTTCCAAATCATGATCACGGAGTCGATATTTTGAAAGGATTTGTCTTTCTTTTAATGGCTTTAGTGATAAGTAATTTGCCAGTTTTGTGGTTCTGTTTAGGGCCGAATAACACTGGAGTTTGGTTTGGAGCTCAAATTAATTTTTTCATTTTTCATCTTAATTATACTTCAGATTTTTGTCAATTAGTTTCTGAATGTTGGGGTTGTGATTGGAGTCAGACTCAGTTTGGGTTTCCTTCATCAGGTAAAGCACGAGTGTGTTTCTTTCTCTCTCTCTCTCACACACACACACACACACACACACACAATCTCTCTCTCAGAGTATATCCATAAGTCATTACCTCTATTACAAGGTATTGCACTTGCAAAATATAAGATTCGAGAGAGTCTTGTCTGCAAGCCGAGCACGATGTGGCCTATCCCACCATTTATGCGCCACCGGTATGCGCGCTCATAATGGAAGCAACGCGGTCGCGATGCACACGCGGTGCGACACGCTCGTTTTTTCCAATCGCGTCCACATCGCATCGAGCTAAAAACATCTCAACTTTTCAGAGAGCCGCAAGGGCACCGCTGGTCATGTGACAAGAACCAATCAAGCAGCTTCATCCTTTCCCGTAACAACGTTGAAAGCTCAGCCAAGATGAAGGAACAGTTGATCATAGCTGTATATGGATTGCCATTTTTAAATAAATTTAGTAGCAGAGCTACTGCAAGCGATTTTTTAGGCGCGAATTATTGACGACAAAAGCGATGACCCTCGGTACCCCTCAAGCTGAGATGTTGATGTGATGTCTGATCTAAGTGGGCGTGGTGTGCGTAAGGTAGAGAGGGCATGACTGATGATAGTGTCCTGATCCAGTCATGACAACGCGATTCTCAGCCTGCGCTCCAGCTGAGTAATCAAATTTATTTTTAAAAATAATTTATATATTTTATATTCAAACTGAAAACATGATGTGATTAACACTCAAGTCATTCAAGTCATCCTGTCTCAAGTCAAGTCAAGTCCCGAGTCTTTAACTTCCAAGTCCGAGTCAAGTCTCAAGTATTTTATTTTTTGTCAAGTCAAGTCACAAGTCCTAAAAATAGCGACTCGAGTCGACTCGAGTCCAAGTCACCAAGTCACAAGTCCCCATGTCTGGGCAAAATTATAGAGAAGGTTGTTTTTAGTCAGCTGAACAAATAATTAAACTCAAATAGATACCTGGACAATTTTCAATCTGGTTTTACGACCGCACCACAGCACAGAGACAGCACTCATTAAGATAATAAATGATATTTGCTTAAATTCTGACTCTGGCAAAATATCAGTGCTGGTATTGCTAGATCTCAGTGCTGCGTTTGACACTGTCGATCATAACATACTACTAGAGAGACTGGAAAACTGGGTCTGGCTTTCTGGGATGGTACTCAAATGGTTCAGGTCATACTTAGAAGGGAGAGGTTATTATGTGAGTCTAGGAGAGCATAAATCTAAGTGGACATCCATGACATGCGGAGTCCCACAAGGGTCAATTCTTGCACAGCTCTTGTTTAGCCTGTATATGCTCCCAATAAGTCAAATAATGAGAAAGAATCAAATTGAATTGAAAAATCAAGTCAGGAATCTTGGTGTGATTCTGGAGAAAGACCTTAGTTTCAGTAGTCATGTCAAAGCAGTAACTAAATCAGCATACTATCATCTAAAAAACATTGCAAGAATTAGATGTTTTGTTTCCAGTTAAGACTTGGAGAAACTTGTTCATGCCTTTATCACCAGCAGGGTGGACTGCTGCCAGGATTCTGACTAGAACCAGAAAATCTGACCATATCACACCAGTCCTCAGGTCCTTACACTGGCTTCCAATTACATTTAGGATTGATTTTAAAGTACTTTTACTCATCTATGAATCATTCAATGACCTAGGACCAAAATATATAGATATGTTCACTTAATATAAACCTAACAGAGCACTCAGATCACTAGGATAGAGTCAGCTAGAAATACCTAGGGGTGCGCCGATCAAGATCGGCCGATCGTTATGCGCATCTCGTCAGTAAAGCCGGTTCTCTAATCAGCAGTAAACTCCATCAGGTGCGTGATTTCACATAGAGTAGCTGTTACTACACAGAGCCATTGTTAAATGAGAAGCTGCGCAAATCCACGTTCATTTTCAGCGTTTATTTGCGCATCTTCTCAGTTAACAACGGCTCTGTGTAGTAACAGCTGCTCTATGTGAAATCACACACCTGATGGAATTTACCGCTGATTCGAGAACCGGCTTTACTGACGAGATGCACATTAACGATCAGGCCAATCGTGATCGGAGCACCCCTAGAAATACTAAGGGTTCAAACAAAACAAGGGGAGTCCGCCTTTAGTTACTATGCCGCCCGCAGCTGGAATCAGCTTCCAGAAGAGATCAGATGTGCTAAAACACTAGTCACATTTAAATCTAGACTCAAAACCCATCTGTTTAGCTGTGCATTTATTGAATGAGCAATGTCCGAACCGATTGCACTGTATTTTACGTTTTGACTATTTTATGTTAAATCATTTTCTATTTTTAACTGTTTTAAATTCATTTTAAATAAGTCCATTTTAAAATCCTTTCCAAAGTTTTAAAATTGCTTGTTTTTATTTTTGTTTTATTATTTCTTCATGACTATTTTACTTTCTTTTATGTTAAGCACTTTGAATTACCATTGTGTACGAAATGTGCTATATAAATAAACTTGCCTTGCCTAGTTACCTCAACACAGGATCTTGTGGCCGCAACATATTACCATGTTCCCACAAGTTAATATGTAGTGGCCATGACAAAACTAAATGAACCGAAAAGAGAGAGAGAGGAGTGCACACCATCTTAAGTGCCCAAAAACCTTGACGAAAAATAATAAGAATCCTTAGAAAAACAACAGGGCTCTTCACACCTTGGGGGCTTGGGGCCCTAATAATCCTTAAAAGAGGTCCCTGTGCCCCTAATGGCGTGGGCACTAATAATAATAAATGGAGCAATTCCAATACTCGCACCACTGTGTTTGGGCCCTAATAATAATACTAAGCAGAGCAATTCCAAGAGGGTCCTCACACCATTAGGTCTCAGGCCCTAAAAAGAAAATGATATTATAGAGGAATGATTTTTATCAGCCTCAGGTATCAGCCTCAGAAACTCCTTTCTTTGGATACAACAGTGACTAGTACTGTTAAAAAGAGTTGCAGTGCAGTGTATGTGACATGGCAGGAGACAGGGCTCTTTTTTGTGCGCAAGCTGAGTAACCTTTTGTAGAGATGCATATTTATGAAAATGTTTGATTCTGGACGATAAAAATGTCTCCACGATATGCTTTTGAAGAAACATCGTAGTATCGTGCTACAGCGCACATTCTATCACTTGCAGTTCTGGCACCTCAGTCATATACTGTACAACGCCACATGCATTCACATCAGTGTTAACTCAGCGGTAGAGTTACACTCTCATTATTTGCATGTGCTTTTAAATGTTTCATTCATGCACTGGTCTGACCTGTGCTTTTTCTGAAAAAAGAAAAACACAGAATGATTATTGAACCAAGCAATTTTTTTATTAACAACAAATCAAAGAGAAAAATCACTCACTGCTTTGATTGAAGAAATTTAATACAGTTGCTTTAGGAATCAGTTTATATAGTGTTTTATTTTTATATTTTTTCATTCAATTTCTTGAATGTTTCTGCTAAATACACCTATTGTACCTGAAAATAAAGAACTGTTTTATTTGTATATTATGTGTAGTTATGTGTGTATAGTAATGTCTATCTTTGTCATTCTTTTATCTTTGTTATTAAAAAATAAGAACAAAGATTTTTATCTTCACCCTCTTTGGCCTAAATATCTGCCATTCTTTTTTTTTTTTTTACCTTGACAGGCTTTGTCTTTATAATTATTAGTTTGGCTGTAATGCTCAGACAACTTGCAAAGTAGTAAAACCAACATGACAAAGAATTATGATAAAATCATGAATCGTGATATTTCTAAAAAAAAAAAAAAAAAAAAAAAAAAGTGGTATTTTTTTTTCGTATCGCCCATCCCTATATTCAACTAATCAATTCCTTCAGGTTTATCTGAAAACTACTACAACACTACAAATACATATGCGTGTTTGAGCAGGGTTGGAACAAAACACTACAGGGCTCTCTGGTCCTCCAGGAATTGAGTCTGACATCCCTGTTCTAGAGTTACTAGCAAAAATGTACTATAGCTTATTATAGTGTCAACTTGTGGCTGATTCTCCTTAAATTGAATACACTGCTTCATGCAGTTCCCTTGAATAGGCTAAATGTCATATCAGTCATTCACAAAGAAGCTATTAACTGCTGAAATCTTATTATTTTTTGTTGATTTGTATGATTATTTTTATGGCTTTGTTACCACTTGCCTTGAAGATACACATCAAATTTAATTTTCCTTGATCAAATGTATGACAGGTTTATATATGTAGCAACCCTTATAGCAGTGGTCTCAAACTCAATTCCTAGAGGGCCATAGCTCTGCACAGTTTTGCTCCAACCCTAATCAAACACACCTGATCCAGCTAAACAAGGTCTTCAGGATTACTAGAAACTTCCAAGCAGGTGTGATTTGGAGCTGGTTGGAGCTAAACTCTGCAGAGCTGTGGCCCTCCAGGAACTGAGTTTGAGACCACTTTTGTGTTCATTCTCAGAATATCCTGTTGTCTATGTGTTCAAGTTTCACTAAGTCTGGCGTTCAGCAGTTTTAAGTTAATTATTCAAAATGAGTGAAACCAGATCTTTTAAAAGGCTTATATCTTAGCCATGCTTTCAGAAATTAAAAGTTTGCAGCAAATCAGAACAAACATAATACGGTTCCAGCATATTATAGTGCTGGGACCCCTAATCAGTCTTTGACTTTATATAGTCATCCACACCCCTGAGAAATGCTGAACTTACCATGAGCGCCTGCATGGCCTCCCACTCCTGAGGGGATTGAATCTTGTGAGCAAGAAGCCTGGTGGCCAACTGTGGACTAAAGACACAATGTATTTAGCACAATAAAAAGAATAATCCATAAATCAGGAGCCCTGAACATTCACATTAACAAAAGATATATGTATATATTTATTTTACATTTCTAATTAAGACTTGACTTTCTCTTACATTTCCTGGTCATGTGAAACTTATCTAAATAAGGACAGATAACTTTACCCTTTGTGTGTTTATCCCTTTGGGACTATTATGTGAACATGCACGACCACAATGACAAAACAATCACATTCAATGAAACCTAGAAAAAGCATGATGAAAACTCAAATACAAGTTTAAAAATGACGAAAATGTGGACGCACCCTTCAGGTTCATTGCCGAGTTGGTCACAGAACAGTTGAATACTCTCCCAGTCACTTTCTCGATTTAAAGGGTTGGTCGCTTTGTCTGCATGTGACATAAAAAAGGCAAAAACATTAGAAAGACTTAACCTTAACTACAATAACCTACAAAAAGCATATCTGCAACTTTGCATTAACATCACAACATCTGTAAATCAACAGTTATAAGACATAAAAGCAAATGATAAGAAACCACGAACAGTTGTTAAATCAAACATCTGAATCTAGAAGCTGATATATATATACAAAAAACCAGACTAGTTCCACCGGGTGTAGAATGCATTGTGAAAATACCCATTTTATATTGAAATGGAGGTAGATCTGAATGTGATTAAAGATTAGGAAGTCAATCAAAAAAAATTATACAAATTTAAAAGCATGGAGAAAATAATCACAATAACCCAGTGACATAATTAAAGGAAATATATAGAAATACATTTTAATTTGATAGTGACTTTAAAAATATACATTTATTTGTGCACAACGTTTCAATTAAGAAAAATGTATGCACTTGTAATCAGTTATTTTTTATTTTAGGAGTTATTTTCAAAGACTCATTGAAAGGGTTGGAGACACATTAGAAACGCGGCTCAGAACTAAGTGATGACAAGTCGACAACATAAAACTGTAGTTCGGATATGACCCCTTTAAAGAAACAGGCGAATGAATCATATTTTCTTCACTGACATGGTTTACAGTAGTACGGAACTATGTTGTAAATTTGGACCTTACACTGTAGAAGCGTAACAAATATTTTATAATTGAATGTCTTCATTCAATATTTTATTTATGATGTGATTCTGCTTAAAGAGACTCCTCCCTTTTGACTCACGAACATATAGCTTGTACAATACATACAACTCTTCTCTACGTTACCTGTCAAGTACAGAACACACACACTCCCACAATAGTAAAAATACACGCACGAAACACACTAAAACAAAAGTGTCAAAAACTCAAATATGTCGGCGTTAGCATGCTAATAACTCAACTGCCAACAACACCATTACACTCCGCATCTGCGTTCCGCAAACCGCTTGCGCCGATGTATCATCTTAAGCGTATGCATCTCCTTGTTATTAACACTGTCAAATCAGAATGTAATAAATCTGTAGTTTAAATGTGTTTGACTTACTAATGCGGGACTCTAAACTCTGCTCGTCAGGCGGAGCCGCCATCTTCACCCGAGATAACAAGACACTTCTTCTTCTACTTTAGTTTTTTTGGAGTATAACAATCTTAATGTATAGCGCCACCTAGAGTACATTGCCGTTGTGCAGTCATGTTAGCTATTATATTCAAAATGACTTATGAACAGAAAAAAATCAAGAAAAAATAAAAGGAGGGGTGGGGAGGGGAGGGGAAGAGAGTAAAAAATATATAATTTTTCATAAATTTGAAACTATACCAGATTTTCCTAAACCACATTCCCAGGTTCCAGGGTACCATCTGGCGCTGCATCCCTAAAGTCCAGATCAGCCTACAGCATCCCAGTTTGATTTTAAATCCTCTCGCTCAACCCTGTACAATAGTTGTATTTTATTAGGAGCCTATACTCTGCTCTATCTTTATTAAACTAACATCCTAACAAATACCGCACATCCTTACTTACATTCCCCTTTTTAAGAATGGTATTAATTCCTTTCCTTTGTCATATTTTTACAGTCGTATATTACATGCTCTACTGTTTCTTTTTTTCACAATACTCACATAAACAATTCTCATGTACTCCAGTAATATATAGTGATGCATTCACTCCTGTGTTTCCAAGTCTCATCCTTTTTATAATGACTTATAATGACTCCCACCTGTTTCTACCACTTTGTTTATTGCTAACATTTTTTAATATATATTAAATAAATGCCTCCCCTTATTATTTAAATTCCAAATTTCTTGCCAATCCTTTAAAACATTTTCCATAATTACAGGTGAATCTCAGTAAATTAGAATGTCATGGAAAAGTTCATTTATTTCAGTAATTCCACTCAAATTGTGAAACTCATGTATTAAATAAATCCATTGCACACAGATTTAAGTAGTTTAAGTCTTTGGTTCTTTTAATTGTTATAATTTTGGCTCACATTTAACAAAAACTCACCACTTCACTTCATAAAACCAATAAAAAAAAACATTTTTAGTGAATTGTTGGCATTCTAGAAAGTATGTTTATTTACTGTACATGTACTCAATATTTGGTAGGGGTTCCTTTTACTTTAATTACTGCCTCAATTCGGCATGGCATGGAGGTGATCCGTTTCTGGCACTGCTGAGGTGGTATGGAAGCCCAGGTTTCTTTGACAGTGGCCTTCAGCTTACCTAAATTCTTGTTTCTCATTTTCCTCTTGACAATACCCCATAGATTCTTTATGGGGTTCAGGTCTGGTGAGTTTGCTGGCCAGTCAAGCACACCAACACCATGGTCATTTAACCAACTTTTGGTGCTTTTGGCAGTGTGGGCATGTGCCAAATCCTGCTGAAAAAAATGAAATCAGTATCTTCAAAAAGCCGGTCAGCAGAAGGAAGCATGAAGTGCTCCAAACGGGTGCAGTTTTTTAAAAAACACAATGGACCAACACCAGCAGATGACATTGCACCCCAAATCATCACAGACTGTGGAAATTTATCACTGGACTTCTCCACTCTTACTCCAGACTCCATGACCTTGGTTTACAAATGAAATACAAATACATACTTGCTCTCATCTGAAGAGGACTTTGGACCACTGGGCAACAGTACAGCTCTTCTTCTCCTTAGCCCAGGTAAGATGCCTCTGACATTGTCTGTGGTTCAGGAGTGGCTTAACAAGAGGATTACGAAGACTAAAGCCAAATTCCATTACAAATCTGTATGCCTTGACCCCAGCCTCAGTCCATTCCTTGTGGAGTTCACTAAAATTCTTGAATTGATTTAGCTTGACAATCCTCATAAGGCTGTGGTTCTCTTGGTTGGTTGTGCATCTTTTTTTTCCACACTTTTTCCTTCCACTCAACTTTCTGTTAACATGCGTGGATAGAGCACTCCGTGAACAGCCAGCTTCTTTGGGAATGAATGTTTGTGGCTTATCCTCCTTGTGAAGGGTGTCAATGATTGTCTTCTGGACAACTGTCAGATCAGCAGTACTCCCCATCGTTGTGTAGCCTAGTGAACCAAACTGAGAGACCATTTTTATCCGGCAGCCATATCACCCTGGAGCCCAAGACCGGTTTCCCACTGAAGCTAAGCAGGGCTGAGCCTGGTCAGTACCTGGATGGGAGACCTCCTGAGAAAAACTAGGTTGCTGCTGGAAGAGGTGCTAGTGAGGCCAGCAGGGGGTGCTCACCCTGTGGTCTGTGTGGGTCCTAGCGCCCCAGTGTAGTGATGGGGACACTATACTGTCAACAAGCACCGTCCTTCGGATGAGACGTTAAACTGAGGTCCTGAGTCTCTGTGGTCATTAAAAATCCCAGGATGTCTTTCGAAAAGAGTAGAGGTGTGGCCTATATATATATATATATTTTTTTTTTTTTTAATTGACGGAAATCATAATATAACATCTCTTTTCTACGCAAATGGATGAGTGAGTCGATCGCGCAGCCAACAAGCGCGTTTTCGTCTAATTTAGAGAGAGACAGATTCATCTGGTACAGCGAATTTCTCTGAGTAGCAGGCCACTGTATACGTTCACTTAAAACATAACCGACTGTGTTTACGAGAATACTTGCAGAGACAATTATTTTGAAATAATTGTGTGTGTATTTGTTCATTCAGAAGTTAGGATACCCAAAAGATGAATTAATTCTTTGTACGCGCATTGTCTGAAATGCTGCTCACAGCGCGTGCTTTGAACGAGTGCGCGCAAGCTTCGAACGTGCGCAAATTGTTTAAAAAAGTTGAATCAGCAAGATTTAGAAACAAGTGAAAACGATCAACTACGATACATTTCACCCCTCCAAGCGAGTGAACAACGCGAATTTTAAATCACTATTCACGATAGCCCGTCGGGAAGAGCATACATTTTGGAGCCCGACTGCAAAACACAATAGCCCCTGGACGTCGGGCTAGCGATTTTGCGAGCCCTGCACCTCAGATCTATCCAGTTTGTGAACCACTGGTTTCCACAATGTTTTCGTTAAACAAAATAAATGATTATTTTAAAAGATTTACTCAAGAGAATAATCTGTTCACTAATCGGATCATGAACTTATATTACCGCATATTCATGCATCTGTTAATTGCAGTGTTGGGAAGGTTACTTTGGAAATGTAATAGGTTACAGATTACAAGTTACCCTATTTAAAATGTAATAGTAGTGTTACTTTTTCAATTACTTTATTAAAGTAATGTAACTAATTACTTTTGATTACTTTTTGATTACTTTTCAAAATCTCCAATAAATGTTTATTTGCAACTGTTAATCATCTTCAAACATTTACACCATTCAGGTTTAACCTTACAGCAGTGCTCAATACTGTCAGACTTTTACAATCCTTCATCACTTGAATTAAGATGATCACATTTGAACACATGTCTGCATGTCTGCTTCATTCATTTCCACATGGGGCGGACTGGGATAAAATTTCAGACTGGGAAATCTCAAACTCATACAAACAAATTCATGGACAACACTATTTTTTGTATGGACCTGATATAAAAAAAGATTTAAATCTTTAGTTTGGGGACATGCAAAATAATTAAAAGTTCTCTCCTGAACTTCACCTTCACTTCATTTCTTTTTTCTTTTCAGTCTCTTTATTTTGCCCTGTTATCCATCTACCTCATGACTTTAACACTCAAGATTTAACAAAACTATACTTTCTAAATTGCCTACATGTCAAATTGAGTGCATCACTACAATATATAATCCTAATACTGAACATGAGTCATGTTTTTCCCTCACAAATATTAACTGCTTTTATTACGTAAAAGTACAGTAACCATGTTTTTTTTAATTATTATTATTGCAAATGGATTACCATTTGTATTTATTTTTAAATAAATAAATATGTAAATTTGTGGCATGGTTTAACAACAGTAACCTTTGTCTCTGAATTTATAGCAAATATTAAAACTTTGCATATGCTTTGATTCAAGTGTACTTTTGATATATTTGTCCAAAATGTGGCATATTCCGTCCGTGTTAGGCAATAGCAATCCCGTTTTTATGACTGGATTCTACTAACCAGACTATGTTTCTGCATCGCGGAAATTATAGGGCCGTACGTCTCAGAATAGTCAGTTCAATTTGGGAAAGAAATCAATTACATCTGTATGTGGATGTGTGTAAATATTCAAATGTAATCCCCACTGTAATCTTTAAAATTTTCAGAAGTAACTGTAATTTAATTACTCATTTTTTCTTAGTAACTGTAACTGATTACAGTTACATTTATTTTGTAATTAAATTACGTAATTAAGTTACATGTAACTAGTTACTCCCCAACACTGGTTAATTGAATGCAAAGTGTGAGTTCTAGGAGAATGTTTGTCTCGTGATGAACATGTATCGCTCACTAGGAGTCGCTAAATGAACAGCTGCAGCACGCAGGTTATCTTTTTTTTTTTTTTTTTTTTTTTTCAATGGAGGACCATTGGCCCTATTGGTTAAAATCCCCAAACAGTATACTTAAATATCAAACAAATAAATTACATCAAAACAGGGGCGTTTGCGTTTTGATGTGGTGGGCTGCTGTGGGCCAGAAAGTCCAGGGCCACTTTTTGGTCCCAGTCCGCCCCTGGTGAATTGGTTGGTTTTTGATAAATGTGAGCCAAAATCATCACAATTAAAAGAACCAAAGACTTAAACTACTTCATACTGTGTGCATTTAATTTATTTAATATACAAGTTTCACAATTTGAGTTTTTTTAATTTTTCCATGAAATTCTAATTTTTCGAGATGCACCTGAATAGTTTTGACTTCATCTACTTCTCCCTTTTTTTAAAGCATCTTTTGCCAATTCATTAGCTGTTTAATTTCCCTTTATGCCCACATATGCTGGTGTTTGTTTATGGTCTGTCCTGGTCTGTCTGAACATGGCTGTCAGTTGGTTTGTTTGCCATGTATTGTTACCCCGCCCCTCTACCTTATTATCTATGGCGTTATTTCCCTGTCAAATGTCGAGAGCGCATAATTGTAGCGCGAAAGTACATTAATATTGTGCGCGAGCGCGAATCTCTCTGCTCGCACGCGGAATATAATGTGCCCGAGCGCGAATCTCTCTCCTCGATTGCGGAATATAATTTGCGGAGCGCGAATCTCTCTGCTCGTGCGCGGGAACTGGGCGCGCGCTCTCAGATACACGTTGCTCTTGTAAGAATTTTCTCTGGGCTCGCTCAGAGAGTATGCCTGCACTTAAAAAGTGTTCAGTGCAATCGCGAATCTCTCCTCTTCGCTTAAAGTAAGCATGTATGTGCTTAGACTGTGTCCCGTGCGTTCGCACATGGCCAAGTACTCTTCTCTTCGATTTGTTTCTCTTTGCTCTTGGCATAAACGCTGTCAAAACGGCAACAACCAATCAGAAATAGGCTTCAACGACTGACCAATGAAAACGCGACATCTTACATGGAATCTTATTGGATGATATTGAACCGCACATGGAACACATGAAATAAGTACACTGAAGTTCAATCAAGACCAGCCGAGATGGATCCGCCGAATCGACGATCTCAGGTAACCAGTTTTATTTGTTTTGATGTTAAATATGTCAAATGTATCTTAGAAATATTAGATTATTTTACATATAAATTACCTATACTGTCTATCTGCACAATATATATTGTAAACATTGGTACTCCAGACTCTGAAGTTATCTGAAAGGAAATGTTACAGGGCTGGATTTCCCGAAACCTTCTTAACTTTTTAAATTATACCGTTTTTAAATTATACCTTAAGCTAAAGCTGTATCTAACGTTCATACGTGAGGAGAGGAGAGATTCGTGATTGCACTGAACACGTTTTAAGTGCAGGCATACTCTCTGAGCAAGCCCAGAGAAAATTCTTAAAAGAGCAACATGTATCTGAGAGCGCGCACCCAGTTCCTGCGCGCGAGCAGAGAGATTTGCTTCGCAAATTATATTCCGCGCTCGAGGAGAGAGATTCGCGCTCGGGCACATTATATTCTGCGTGCGATTAATGTACTACTACTATATTAATGTACTTTCGCGCTACAATAATGTGCTCTCCACATTTGACAGGGAAATAACGCCATAATTATCTTGTTAGGGTTACACCTGTTTTAGACCGTTACTCATCCTTTATATTCCCCTCGTTTTCTGTCCTGTGCCAGATCAAATCTCTGCTCTTCTGAGTTACATGGCTCTTGTTTCTGTTGTTTGATCTTGTTCCTGCTACTTTCTAGCCTAGTCTTGTTTGGTTTCCTTTGCATCTATTTTATACTTTTTTGATACTAGGGGTTTTCTTTTGATTTAGTTCAGTTCTATCTAGTTCCTTGTTTTTGAACTCCTGCCTTTTAGTTTAGCTGTTTTTTCCTCCTACGCCTTTTTGCTCCACAGCTACCCCTTCGGCTCTGGCTGTTGGACTACCTGCTGCCTGCCTCCTCCCTCCCATCCCTCGCTGTTCTTGAGCCCCTGGTGTTCATTGAGCCCCTTTCACACTGCACGTCGGACCCGGCAAATTGCCGTAACATTGCCGGGTTGCCTTCTGTGTGAAAGCAAACACGTCCCGGGATTGATTCCGGCACTGAACCCAGGTCGGGGACCTAGTAACATTTCCGGGTTCAATTCCGGGACGAACAAAAGCCAGATCTAATGCCGTGTTGAAGTGATGACGCGCGTTATCGCACAACTCTTTTACCAGGTGTTTTGAAGCAAGATCAACATTCGCGACGGAAAAATATGTGCAAACTGTAATGAAGCAGAGATCAGTTAGTTCCTCACTTTCTGCGCTAATGCCGAGATCATTCGCCAGCTTCACTGAAAGTATAACGTGCCTAACGTTATCGACTCATACATTAGACGTCACGCCCTGATGTCACGTGTCATTACGGGACCTTTATGGGTTATGTGTGAAAGCACGCACATATCCCGGGTAATCACTGGCAGTGTGAAAGTGCAAAATCTAGCCAACCGTGAACAATTGCCGGAACACTTTACCTGTGTATTTGCCGGAATCGCAATGTGAAAGGGGCTTTGGAGAGCTGGACTGTCTGGTTGCTCTTGGACTGTTACTCTCTGCCATTTGCTCAGGAACCCCTCCCTTAGATGCCTCCTGCTGAGCTGACATTCACCTTGGACTCGACTGGAATCTCTTCTGGTTATCCTCTTGGCTTAGTTCCTGTTTGTGTTTGAAACTCAAACCTTTGTTATCCCTGCAACTGATTCCTCTTCCATTACCACCCTGACAGTTCGATCTGGTCAGCATGGAATCAGCGGGTCTGACCTGATCCGGGCAGCTGTCGTCCAGCAGGGGATGTTGCTGGACTGGAGTGTTGTATGATAAACCTGACTCAATACAATAGTGCTACTACAATAGAAAAAATGGTTTTACTGTTCTAAAAACAAAGATTAGTTGCCATTATTGGAACTGAAAAGAGGTGCGTTCGACTTTTACGCAGCACTGCGCAAAACCGATTGCAATCTGACGATGCAGTGCATGCCGGTTAGAAATTTTGTCCGACTTGAGACGGCGCCGACAGCACATGACTGTCATGTGTGGCATCAAAGTACCGCGAGAGTGTTTCGAGAGCAGCCGGCTGACTCAGCCACCACAGTTTCTCCAGAATGACTACAGGAGCGATGATGGCGACACAGCTGTTTCACAATGTTTCAACACCTGCATGTTGCGTGCTATTTCGCTCAGATTTTATTTCCTTCAGGAAAGTGAATTTTCTGTGCCCTTGGAAAGCATCTTGCATTCTCAGCAACAATTATATGAGCAGTGTTCAACTCCTCTTCACGGACGCAATGTGTCAACGAAAGGTAAGGAGCCATGAAGAAGTTTATCACGGGGGGGGGGGGGGGCATTCATGAGAGGTAAGCTTAGCAGCCTCTCTACATGTTCTCACTGTGATAGCTAACGGCTAAAGTTCTGCACTCGGGAGTAGAAATTTTCTCTAGGTCACCCTCGTGTCCAACCCTCGCCGTAATGCTTCTGTGGATGCTTGGTGATGTGTGTGGCCTGGACTATGAGGACAGTGCAGCGCTGGAGTTTTATTTCCACTTCGCTCAATAAATCCCAGATTTGCTTTTAACAAACAATGTTTTGCCCACCGCAGCTTCGAACTAAGAGGACGTTCTGGCTGACACATGCAGTTCTAGCTCTCAGAGCAGACAGGAGAGGCGCACCTCCCCTTCTTACAGTGAGCTGTTGGATGTGGTTACCCACGCGGTGGATAAACTGGGGTTGGATTGGGAAGTGGACGCGGCCCAGGCCCAATCCCTATCTGTGCCAGAAGTCATTGCATTTGGAAACAAAGATGAAGTTTTCAAGGTGAATGCATACCTTGACTCTCGGGGTCAAACAACTAAAAATCAAGTCAGGAATCTTGGTGTGATTCTGGAGACAGACCTTAGTTTCAGTAGTCATGTCAAAGCAGTAACTAAATCAGCATACTATCATTTAAAAAACATTGCAAGAATTAGATGTTTTGTTTCCAGCCAAGACTTGGAGAAACTTGTTCATGCCTTTATCATCAGCAGGGTGGACTATTGTAATGGGCTCCTCACAGGCCTTCCCAAAAAGACAATTAGACAGCTGCATCTCATCCAGAACGCTGCTGCCAGGATTCTGACTAGAACCAGAAAATCTGAGTATATCACACCAGTCCTCAGGTCCTTACACTGGCTTCCAGTTACATTTAGGATTGATTTTAAAGTACTTTTACTCATCTATGAATCATTAAATGACCTAGGACCGAAATATATTGCAGATATGCTCACTGAATATAAGCCTAACAGACCACTCAGATCACTAGGATTGAGTCAGTTAGAAATACCAAGGGTTCACACAAAACAAGGGGAGTCCGCCTTTAGTTACTATGCCGCCCGAAGTTGGAATCAGCTTCCAGAAGAGATCAGATGTGCTAAGTCAAGTCAAGTCACCTTTATTTATATAGCGCTTTAAACAAAATACATTGCGTCAAAGCAACTGAACAACATTCATTAGGAAAACAGTGTGTCATTAATGCAAATGACAGTTAAAGGCAGTTCATCATTGAATTCAGTGATGTCATCTATGTTCAGTTAAAATAGTGTCTGTGCATTTATTTGCAATCAAGTCAACGATATCGCTGTAGATGAAGTGACCCCAGCTAAGCAAGCCAGAGGCAACAGCGGCAAGGAACCGAAACTCCATCGGTGACAGAATGGAGAAAAAAACCTTGGGAGAAACCAGGCTCAGTTGGGGGGTCAGTTCTCCCCTGACCAGACAAAACCAGCAGTTCAATTCCAGGCTGCAGCAAAGTCAGATTGTGCAGAAGAATCATCTGTTTCCTGTGGTCTCGTCCTGGTGGTCATCTGAGACAAGGTCTTTACAGGTGATCTGTATCTGGGGCTCTAGTTGTCCTGGTCTCTGGTGTCTTTCAGGGTGTTATGGGAAGTGATCCTGGTTCCGGTTTATCTAATTAATGCAGCCTAAAAATCCTTTAACAGATTTGGATATTGAAAGCATATTAATATGTTATGTGTAAGCCAGGTTAAAGAGAGGGGTCTTTAATCTAGATTTAATCTGCAAGAGTTTGTCTGCCTCCTGAACAATGTTAGGTAGGTTATTCCAGAGTTTAGGCGCCAAATAGGAAAAGGATCTGCCGCCCGCAGTTGATTTTGATATTCTAGGTATTCTCAAATTGCCTGAGTTTTGAGAACGTAGCGGACATAGAGGATTATAATGTAAAAGAAGCTCACTCAAATATTGAGGTGCTAAACCATTCAGGGCTTTATAAGTAATAAGCAATATTTTAACATCTATACAATGTTTGATAGGGAGCCAGTGCAGTGTTGAAAGGACTGGGCTAATATGGTCATACTTCCTGGTTCTAGTAAGAACTCTTGCTGCATTTTGAACTAGCTGTAGTTTGTTTAATAAGCTTTTTGTTTACTAAGGATTTTTTTCTCCAGAATCTTTATCTTACTATCATTCTCTGTTTTTTAAAGTGATAAAATATAACTTAATTCACACCATATTTCTGATATTATCGATCAATCTTATCAGATTAATTTTGATCGTTCACTTTTATTTTATATCCTTGAGTGCAGTACACCTGCAAAGCGGTTGTCATTAGCGTTTTCATTCGAACCTATCGCTGTTTTCTTTTCTCCTCTCCTCTCTCTCGCTCCAGTTTTTCACAAGTTCATCAAACAACTGCAGTAAGAATATTTCATCAAGCACGGTGAGTAATGGCTTCTCCTGCTATTGTTATTTGCACCTCTTGCCACATGTACAGTTTATCTATCTCTGTCACAGATGAGGGATTCACATGTGATAAATGCAGGGAAATAGATAGGCTGACAGAGAAGAATTAGAGACAGGCATCCAAACTTTAATTGAGGACAGTAAGAATGTTAGGGCTCTAGATACGGCTTTGGATGCATCTAGCTCAGGGATTCCTGTACATTGTTCGGTTCCGGCAACAGAGCCCCTGCAGCAGGGCAACTGGGTGACAGTGAGGCAGCGTAGTCATGGGTCAAAACACCGCTCTTCTGTTCTGATCAAAACATTAAACAGGTTCTCCCCACTCAGTGATGCACCCACTGAGGAACCTGATGAAAGTGCTCTAGTTATTGGTGATTCTATTGTACAGAACGTGAATATAGAGACACCAGCCACCATAGTCAAATGTTTACCGGGAGCTAGAGCACCTGACATCTTGGCAAATTTAAAAGTGCTGGCTAATGCTAAACGTAAACGCTTTATATGTTACCCTTGGGAGATATCATCAGGAAACATGGTGTTAGCTTTCACTGTTTTGCTGATGATACTCAGCTCTATATTTCTTCGCGGCCTGGTGAAACACACCAATTAGAAAAACTTATGGAATGCATAGTCGATATAAAAAACTGGATGACGAGTAATTTCTTACTGCTAAATTCTGAAAAAAAGGTGTTAATTATAGGACCTAAAAACTTGTAATAACCTAGAACACTGTCTAAGACTTGATGGTTGCTCTGTCAATTATTCGTCATCAGTTAGGAACCTAGGTGTGCTATTTGATCACAATCTTTCCTTAGAAAGCCACGTTTCTAGCATTTGTAAAACTGCATTTTTCCATCTCAAAAATATATCTAAATTACGGCCTATGCTCTCAATGTCAAATGCAGAAATGTTAATCCATGCATTTATGACCTCAAGATTATTGTAATGCTTTATTGGGTGGTTGTTCTGCACGCTTAGTAAACAAACTACAGCTAGTCCAAAATGCAGCAGCAAGAGTTCTTACTAGAACCAGAAAGTATGACCATATTAGCCCAGTCCTGTCAACACTGCACTGGCTCCCTATCAAACATCGTATAGATTTTAAAATATTGCTTATTACTTATAAAGCCCTGAAAGTTTAAGCACCTCAGTATTTGAATGAGCTCCTTTTACATTATAATCCTCTACGTCCGCTACGTTCTCAAAATTCAGGCAATTTGATAATACCTAGAATATCAAAATCAACTGTGGGCGGCAGATCCTTTTCCTATTTGGCACCTAAACTCTGGAATAACCTACCTAACATTGTTCGGGAGGCAGACACACTCTTGCAGTTTAAATCTAGATTAAAGACCCATCTCTTTAACCTGGCTTACACATAACATACTAATATGCTTTTAATATCCAAATCCGTTAAAGGATTTTTAGGCTGCATTAATTAGGTAAACCGGAACCGGGAACACTTCCCATAACACCCTATGTACTTGCTACATCATTAGAAAAATGGCATCTACGCTAATATTTGTCTGTTTCTCTGTTATTCTGAGGTCACCGTAGCCACCAGATCCAGTCTGTATCCAGATCAGAGGGTCACTGCAGTCGCCCGGATCCAGTACGTATCCAGACCAGATGCTGGATCAGCACCTAGAAAGGACCTCTACATCCCTGAAAGACAGCGAAGACCAGGACAACTAGAGCCCCAGATACAGATCCCCCGTAAAGGCCTTGTCTCAGAGGACCACCAGGACAAGACCACAGGAAACAGATGATTCTTCTGCACAATCTGAATTTACTGCAGCCTGGAACTGAACTACTGGTTTCGTCTGGTCAGAGGAGAACTGGCCCCCCAACTGAGCCTGGTTTCTCCCAAGGTTTTTTTCTCCATTCTGTCACCGATGGAGTTTCGGTTCCTTGCCGCTGTCGCCTCTGGCTTGCTTAGTTGGGGTCACTTCATCTACAGCGATATCGTTGACTTGATTGCAAATAAATGAACAGACACTATTTAACTGAACAGAGATGACATCACTGAATTCAATGATGAACTGCCTTTAACTATCATTTTGCATTATTGACAAACTGTTTTCCTAATGAATGTTGTTCAGTTGCTTTGACCCAATGTATTTTGTTTAAAGCGCTATATAAATAAAGGTGACTTGACTTGACTAAGCGTGCAGAACAACCACCCAATAAAGCATTACAATAATCTTACCTTGAGGTCATAAATTCATGGTTTAACATTTCTGCATTTGACATTGAGAGCATAGGCCTTAATTTAGATATATTTTTGAGATGGAAAAATGCAGTTTTACAAATGCAAGAAACGTGGCTTTCTAAGGAAAGATTGCGATCAAATAGCACACCTAGGTTCCTAACTGATGACGAAGAATTGACAGAGCAGCCATCAAGTCTTAGACAGTGTTCTAGGTTATTACATGCAGAGATTTTAGGTCCTATAATTAACACCTCTGTTTTATAAAAATTTAGAAGTAAGAAATTACTCGTCATCCAGTAATTGGTCCATGGCGGCTCAAGGGTCTGGCAAAGACGGGCCGTTATATGATGGCCCACAAAGCTGCCGCTTTCTCGAGAGCAGTGGGGCCCCATGTGCATCCTGTTGGAATAAATTCTTCTGTAAACATGTTTCAGGATTATATACAGTGAAATGCAGCGACCTTGACACATGCATCTCCTGTGCTTATGGACGCCGCAAGCTTTTTTCAGAAATAAGGATGGTGGCTTACGACTATTATTGGATTTACACCGTTTGAATCTTGCATTTAGGACGAGCAAATTCAAGATGTCGACAGTAAAATCTATTCTGTCTCAGATTCAACCAAATGATTGGTTTTTCACGATTGATCTGAAGGATGCATACTTTCATATTCAGATCATCAAGAGACACAGGAAGTTCCTCAGATTCGCTTTAGAGGGCAAAGCTTATAAATTCCGTGTTCTTCCCTTTAGTTTAACCCTGGCTCCATGGACTTTCACGAAATGCATGGACGCAGTTCTAGCCCCATTGCGGCCCACTGTGACATCACCACAGCATCAAAGTGACCTATGAAAGGGAACATCTCGGTTACGTATGTAACCACGGTTCCCTGAATAGGGAATGAGATGCTGCGGTTCGAGCCATTCCGTACCTTGATAGAGTTTTATTAGTATCATGAAATCTAAGCGAAATAGCACACTGTATGCAGGTATACTATGCTAACGCATGCGTAAGGCAGTGCCAAGCGCTATTTGGCCAAATAGATTGGCGGGATCGCCTCTCAGGCTTCCAAGAAGCTACAGCTCCTATCTCTTTGAATGGGGAAACATCAAATTCTCCAAAACTGTTCATTAATTTTAGGATTATATTTCATATTTGAAATCACCATAGAAATCTGACAACAGCTTCTTCAGTTGGACTTCTAATGGCAGCTGCTGACTTTACCAATTAGTGAGTGGCTCTTTCATTTAGAAGGGGATTCCTGCGATTGAGCGGCCATATTGAGCATTGCATTTTTCCCAGGGGGGCAGGGTTTCATATTTTATTGAAGCATCCCTGGGCGCCGCCATTGGCTAGCGCAGGGATCAGCAACCTTTTCGGCATGACGTGCCATTTTTTATTTTTATGGTTAACCACTGTGCCAACACAGCCCCCCCCCACACACACCCCGATATAATTCTGTATTTAAACGGTACATACACAATTTTTTATTATACGATAAAAAAAACGTTTTTTTAACGTTTAATCAACGTTAATGCACTGCTTTAATAGATCAGAGATCTGAGATCGTGCTGTGCAAAAAGTAGCATTCAGAGTGTTGTCACGCTACTTATTAATCGATACTGAATCGCTACATTATATTTCTCAACAACAAAGGGGCAAAATCGCTTCATTGTCTGCAGAGAGAGACAATTTACCCCCCCCCCCCACTTTCTTTCTCTCAAAATGGCCATATTTCAGAAAATTTTTCATCACTGGATATAGCTTTAGGTCATTTAACATTTCTATGGTAAAACGTATTATTAAAAGTTGACTAATGTTAATTGATTTGCAGCTTCATCTTACCTCACTCTCTTTAACGTTAAACTGACGCTTCACGCTCTGCTTCTGTGAACAGTAAACCCCGCCTACTTTGATCTGATTGGCCATCTCAGTCATTTTGACATTGACGAGTGCTGTTAGACCGAGGCTTTGATCTGAAGCACCTAGTATGTGCAGTGTTTGCACGTGCATCCATGCAAGTTAATTCTCACACTTTAATAGTATTTGTAGCTCCTAACAGGCTGTGTGACTATGAGAAGTTATTACATCAAACTGTACGTCATTATACAGTTTTCCTTATTGCTTGCGTGCCAGCGATTATCCCTCTGCGTGCCACTGTTGGCACGCGTGCCGTAGGTTGCCAACCCCTGGGCTAGCGGATCCCCACCTGCTGTTGCATTCCATTGACTCCCATTCATTTTGGCGTCACTTTGACAGCGAATAACTTTACATCTGAGGCGTTTAAAGACTCCATTTGTCCATTCATTATTTCTAAAGAAACATGAAAATGTATAAAAGGCCCCATTAGCTTGTATCTTATGTTGTGGCCCCCGTAGAAGCACTTTTTGTAAAAATAGGCTAACGATTGCGTCATAACCTGCGTCTCTCTGTCGCACAGAAGAGAAATTATCCGAATGGACAGGAGGAGAAGCTCGCAGGCAATCTTTTACTGTCTATGAGGCTATCGGGGGGACGTGGAGGCATGAAGTCAAGGGGGAAGCCCATAGAGAGTCCATTAAAGCAACGGGACAAAATTATTCAACAACATCCGCAAGATTAGGTGGGTGATTCAGATTTCTCTTGGCACAGCAATTAGAAGACTTACAATTGTCAGACAGGTTGCTCACGTGACATCTACGTCATCAAGCTCAGTTTGAGTCTGGGCAGTACGCTCGACCACCAGGAAGTGCGTGCTTCTAATTGACTTCACTTGTCTCCGTTGAATCCAATGGGGTCGCTGTGTCCATTTCTTTTACTTTGCTATGATTTTTCCCCATTCAAAAATATTCAATTGGTCTTGGGTATTTTTTGACCAAATAAATCTACTATCATGCCAAATCGTCTACAATCAAATCCAGCTAACGGAGTTAGCGACGTACGAAGAAAAGGGCCCCAGGCAGACGTCTCATGTTTCTTGGGCGCAGCCTGTTATTTATTTATTTATTTATTTATTTATTTATTTATATAAATCGTTATCTTTTTTGGACTTTCATTGTAAACATACTTCCCCTGAATATCTCAATATCAGTAATAATATATGTTTTTTTATGTTCTTTGTTCTCGGCAGAAATACTGTAATGTCAAAAAAATAAAAGGAAAGAAAAATAAAAAATTGTGTTTGGAAACTATTTGATGACGTCATCAAAGCACGTCCTCGGCAAGAGCGACGGAAGTGCCTACAGCAGTGCGTGTTTGTGTGTATCGTTTGAAGCGGGAACCGGTTCGTATGGGAATAATCAAATTTTTCTATTGCAGTTAGTGATTTAGTTGATGAAGATATTTTAATAGCTCATTGTATTTAATGTAGAGGCTGCTCGGGCCTATAATCTAATTGCATTTGCCGAAGGCTACTAAAACACGATTTCACGGTTTGTGGTTGTATGTATTGTCGACGTGAAGTAGAATTTAGTATTTCACTTCATAATCTGACAAACAGATTGATTTTGGACACTTAAAGTGTGGTAGCGGTTTGTTAATATTTACATTAAATCCATTTGGAACAATGTAGGTATTGTAGTTGTCACGTGTTAATATCGTTTTGAATATAATGTTGATATGATCTGATTAATTCTTGTTTGATCAGCTCTTAACAGACTGAAATGAGTTTATTCGGGACGAACACGGGCTTTGGGTCCGGGGGAACAGGTGTATTTGGCAACACCACCACAGACAGTCATAATCCAATGAAGGTATATACAGAAATATAATATACCTGCAAATAAGCTTCTGTTCATGTTAATTCATTTGAGGCGTCGTTGATAACAGGATGTTGAAGTTACATCTCCACCCGATGACAGCATAAGCTGCTTGGCATTCAGTCCTCCTACAATGCCTGGAAACTTTCTCATCGGAGGCTCGTGGGCCAATGACGTAAGCCGTTGACATCGCCATTTCTCTTATTCATAATCTCTTACCCTAAAAAAATCTTCTAGTTTCTATATTTGTACAACTTTGACTGTAACTTAGAAATATGTTATTGCATCTCATTTATAGTTGATTTAAATATATCTTACAGATGTGTTAAAAGAACCTTTCTTTCAGTTTGTAACTGATATATTGGCATGTATTGCATATACATAGGTGCGTTGCTGGGAGGTTCAAGATAATGGTCAGACTGTCCCTAAAGCCCAGCAGATGCACACAGGCCCAGTGCTGGATGTGTGCTGGAGTGATGTAAGATCTTTCACACATTATTAATATTAGTGGCCTATTTAAAGACTTCAGCCATTTACAGATGCATCTCAAAAAAGTAGAATAACACGGAAAAGGTCTTTATTTTTTGTAATAAAAAAAAGCAAACTTTCTTATATTCTAGACTCAAATATTTCAAGATGTTTTTTCTTTATTCTGATGGTTATGACTGAAAAATTCAGTATCTCAAAAAATTTGAATATTCCATTTTGAGCTCGATTAGTTTTAGTAATTGAGTATAAATACTGGGTACCTCTTGGGCTAGTTTAGAACATGCAATCTCAATTATGAGAAAGACTACTGACTTGACAGTTGTCCAGAAGACAATCATCAACACCCTTCACAAGGAGGGTAAGCCACAGAAGGTCATTGCTAAAAGGGCTGGCTCTTCACAGAGTGCTGTATCAAAATATATTCATAGAAAGTTGACTGAAAAAAAAAAAAGTGTGGTAGGAAACCGTGGTAGGAAACAGGGATGACCACAGCTGCGGGAAGATTGTCAGGAAAAAAAAAAACGTCAGAAGCGTTACCCCTCACCTGGGGTAAGGAGAAAAAGAACTGGACTGTTGCTCAGTGGTCCACAGTCCTCTTTTCAGATGAAACTAAAATTTAACATTTAATTTGGAAATCAAGATCTGGAGTCTGGAGGAAGACTGGAGAGGCGCAGAATCCAAGCTGCGTGAAGTCCAGTGTGAAGTTTCTGAAGTCAGAGATGATTTGGGTGCCGTGACGTCTGCTGGTGTTGGTCCATTGAGTTTTATCAAGTCCAAAGTCAGTGCAGCCATCTACCAGGAGATTTTGTAGCACTTTATGCTTCCATCTGCTGACAAGCTTTATGGAGATGCTGATTTAATTTTGCAGCAGAACTTTAGCAGCTGCCCACTGTGTCAAAACGACTTCCAAGTGGTTTGCTGACCAAGATATTACTGTGCTTGATTGGCCAGCCAACTCGCATGACCTGAACCTCACAGAGAATCTATGAGGTATTGTGAAGAGGATAAGTAACATCTGACAAACAGTAAGGAGGAGCTGAAGGCCACTATCAAAGTAACCTGGGCTTCAGTAACACCTCAGCAGTGCCACAGGCTGATCGCCTCCATGCCACGCCGCACTGAAGCAGTAATTTGTGCAAAAGGAGCCCCAACCAAGTATTGAGTGCATAATTAAACCTGCTTTGGCGATCTTGAACATATGTGTTTTGTAAATCTTTTTTTTGATTGATCTTTGACAAAATATTATAATTTTTTGAGATACTGAATTTAAAATTTACCTATGCTGCAAGTCATAACTATCAGAATTAAAAAACAAAACAAAAAAACTTTCAATATTTCAGTTTGGGTGAAATGAATCTAGAATACAAGAAAGTTTGCTTGTTTGAATTAAATTACAAAAAATAAAGCACTTTTCCATGATATTCTAATTTTTTACACATGTAGTCATTTTGCAGACACTTATATCCAAAGCGACTTACAAATGAGGACATGGAAGCAATCAAAATCAACAAAAGAGCAATGCTATAACAAGTCTCTGTTAGCTTAATACAGTACACGTAGGTTTTTTTAAATAATATAATAAATAAAAAGAAAACCGATAGAATAGAAAAGAATAGAGCAAGCTAGTGTTAGAGGTATTTTTGCTTTTGCTAATTGTATAATAAATGAAAAGAAAACCGATAGAATACAAAAAGATTAGAACACTAGTGTTAGTTGTTTTTTTTTTTAAGAAAACAAGCAGCAAATGAAGTCTATAAGGGTCAAGTTGGTTTTTATTTTTTTATTTATTTATTTATTTTTTTTAGAAAATAATTAGAATAGAGAGTGCTAGAGTTAGAGGGTCAAATAAAGATGGAAGAGATGTGTTTTTAGTTGATTCTTGAAGATGGCTAAGTACTCCGCTCAGATTGAGTTGGGCAGGTCATTCCACCAGGAATTCAAGCCAACCACCATTCTTCAACAAAATGTCTATTTTAATGAAAATATATGTATGCCTATCTGTATTTGTGTCACTGGACACAATTTAGTAAAATCTCAAAACCCAGGGTTTGGCATTACATTTGCACAGAGTAAAAGCATCTACCGCCTCTGATGCTAGGTTGTTATGCCTGTTTATGCTGGTTTATTGCTGTTAGAATTTACCACTAAAGATCTAAGAGGTCCGGTTTCTATACTTCCTTTCCAGTGGAGGTCTGGATCATTTTAATTTTTTTGGAATAGTTATACATTTCTGTTTGGGCAGCAATAGTATTTTGTAAAAGAAAAGAAAATCCTAAAGTCAAAATGGTCATCAAAGATGAGGATATTGGGCCTCAAGTGCAAAAACAGTGGTGTCTGAGGCTACGTCCACACGAAGCTGGAGCTTACCCCGATCCAATCTTTTTTTCCCTTGTTCTAAAAAAAAAAAAATCCCATCCACACGGTGTCGTATCAAGAAATATCTGCACAAAACCAGTGAAACGGACTGAAAAAGATGTAGTTTACATGCCAGATCAGTATGTGGCGCTGTAATTTTGCCAAAGAGATGCACTAAAAATGAAGAAGAAGCCTTGGAGCATGTGCATAAACCTTGCACGCTGTATACCAACCATTGTTGTCGTTGCTCTTACGGGATGTAGCGGTGTCTGACTAGTGTCGACGTGGGGTGATGACATCATAATTTCAGAAATTGTATGGATGGTCCTACACGAAAACGCAAAGACGGCGTTTTCAGACTCTGGGACCTGGTTTAAAAAAATAGCAGTTTCACCTTCTGAAAACACTGGATCCGTGTGGACGCAATGCCTATCTGATAAAAATAATTGTTCATATTCACAGAAACTAGTCTCCGTGTAGATGGGGCCTGAGAATTCTTCTACCAAAAAAATAAAAAAATCTTTAGTTGAGCCCAATTGGATATGAATACAAAAATGTTGTTTTATCAGGTTATTAATATTTCTACATTTAGATACCTATGGCAGAAGGCCATTTGACTGAGAAAAGCTACTGGATGGGGTTTCATTGTTTTCCCTCTTGAAGTCTGGACTGTTTTTATTTTTTGCTTAAAATAAGTATCCACTAAAATCAATAATTAAAACACCTTAATCGTGAGTTAAGTAATTTCACATTTTTAGTTGTCTTTCCTTGCCATCTACAAATAATTTTAACATTTGTTTATTTTTATGAAAAGCTATTTTATAACATGCTGCTAAATAATGCTAAATGTAGATGGAAACAAAAGTCTTGGATTATTTGATAGGTCAGTGTCTTATGTGTGACGGACAAACGTGATTGTTTTTGCTCCATTCTCTTTCTGCAGTGTTTTAGCAAAAGTATTAAACCATTTTGCTACTCTCTGTGTTTCTGACTGTTGTTAAAATAATTGCATCATCTGTAGTAGGGGTGTAAGAAAATATAGATAAACGTGAGTTTATACTTTATCGCAATACTTTATTTAGCGATACTGTATAGATTCTCAAAAACGTAATATCGATATAAAAAAAATAATAATCATGGCAGTTTATGTAAGTAATGTTAGCATTAATGTATTTCGCTTCTAGTAATTGAGGGTGAAAGATTTGTCCAAGTTTATGTTTTGGTGTACAAAGTTGAAGTGTGCCGTCATTTGGGCTTTTGTGGTAACGTCCAATGTGGGACTGTGGCGCTGCCTCGGTTTCGCTGCTTGCTGCAACCAGTGTGGAGAGACTCGTGCGGGGTGCAGCCATAGGCGGGAGGGTCATCCCGCGGCTGCAGCTTTTTCATTTTGGGGGTGTTTTGTGCAGTTGGTGCAGTGCTCACGTCGCATTTTTCGACGGCAGTAAAGTTAGTTTGAGGTTTAACATTCATTAGACATTCATTTTTTTTTTTTGCCAATTAAGCTCTTTGTGGCTGTTATGTTTTGAGCCCAAACTAACTCAATCATAATATAGAATATAAATGTTATTGCACAAAGTTCCATTTTTTGAATTACCATTTTATGTGTTTTATAATAATTTTACAACTTTTAATGTATGCAATAATACAACCCGAATTCCGGAAAAGTTGGGACGTTTTTTAAATTTTAATAAAATGAAAACTAAAGGAATTTCAAATCACATGAGCCAATATTTTATTCACAATAGAACATAGATAACGTAGCAAATGTTTAAACTGAGAAATGTTACACTTTTATCCACTTAATTAGCTCATTTAAAATTTAATGCCTGCTACAGGTCTCAAAAAAGTTGGCACGGGGGCAACAAATGGCTAAAAAAGCAAGCAGTTTTGAAAAGATTCAGCTGGGAGAACATCTAGTGATTAATTAAGTTAATTGATATCACGTCTGTAACATGATTAGCTATAAAAGCTTTGTCTTAGAGAAGCAGAGTCTCTCAGAAGTAAAGATGGGCAGAGGCTCTCCAATCTGTGAAAGACTGCGTAAAAAAATTGTGGAAAACTTTAAAAACAATGTTCCTCAACGTCAAATTGCAAAGGCTTTGCAAATCTCATGATCTACAGTGCATAACATCATCAAAAGATTCAGAGAAACTGGAGAAATCTCTGTGCGTAAGGGACAAGGCCGGAGACCTTTATTGGATGCCCGTGGTCTTCGGGCTCTCAGACGACACTGCATCACTCATCGGCATGATTGTGTCAATGACATTACTAAATGGGCCCAGGAATACTTTCAGAAACCACTGTCGGTAAACACAATCCGCCGTGCCATCAGCAGATGCCAACTAAAGGGAAGGCCTTGTTTATTTCAACAGGACAATGCAAAACCACATACTGCAGCTATAAAAACAGCATGGCTTCGTCGTAGAAGAGTCCGGGTGCTAACCTGGCCTGCCTGCAGTCCAGATCTTTCACCTATAGAGAACATTTGGCGCATCATTAAACGAAAAATACGTCAAAGACGACCACGAACTCTTCAGCAGCTGGAAATCTATATAAGGCAAGAATGGGACCAAATTCCAACAGCAGAACTCCAGCAACTCATAGCCTCAATGCCCAGACGTCTTCAAACTATTTTGAAAAGAAAAGGAGATGCTACACCATGGTAAACATGCCCCGTCCCAACTATTTTGAGACCTGTAGCAGAAATCAAAATTGAAATGAGCTCATTTTGTGCATAAAATTGTAAGCTTTCTCAGTTTAAACATTTGCTATGTTATCTATGTTCTATTGTGAATAAAATATTGGCTCATGTGATTTGAAAGTCTTTTAGTTTTCATTTTATTAAAATGTAAAAAACGTCCCAACTTTTCTGGAATTCGGGTTGTATAAATCCATTAAACGACAACATCATTTGATCTAAAGGTATCAAACCAACTGTAACATATACAGAATATTATTCAGTATAATGCACAAGGCTTAGTTTTTCAGATTATGCCTTTGTTTTTATATTGTTTTATTTTATTAAAGGATCCAAGCACTTTAATTTATCACCCGTACTGCACAAAAAGTGGTTCAGTAACGTTGAATGTTACAGGGACTGATTATTGCAAATGCATATCCCATGGTGTTCTGGTTAAACAATTTTTATTTATTTATTGGGAAGGTTTGCATATGGTGGTGTTCTTAATGGCAGCTTTCCTTACAATATGTACTATTCTTAAAATAATATCCCAATATATCACCTTGCTTACAGTATCGCAGTGTATCACAATATATTGTATTGCAACCCCTGTATCATGATCTGTATCGTATTGCCAGATTCTTGGCAATATACAGCCCTAATCTGTAGCTCTTGTAGTGCTTGGAGGGCTCGAAGTGTGTTTGGCTGTAGATACAAATATTAGTGTATATAGCCCAAAAGGTCATTACAATAAACACCACTGAGAGTTTTTTGTTTTGCTGTTCTGCTCACTTTAAACAGTAAAATGGTGTTATCATTGTCATTATGTCTCACGGTCCAGTTGGAACCGAGCTGGTCTGCTGTTTGAGGTCCCCTGCTCTACACTGTTGCTGAAAAACTGAGATACATGAGCACAGTTGTAACAGGGTTGTGATTTTATAAATCAAATATATATTTCTTTTTTGCATGGTTGCAAGTAGGTATTCCGATCAGAATTGTTGTTCTACACCAATAGAAGTAGAAACAAATATCCCTATGTTCTATATTCTTTTTGAATGGCTACTACTTCCTGAAATGAGGCATCTTCTTACCTGATTTTGCTTATTTTGTTAACAGGATGGCAGTAAAGTCTTTACAGCCTCCTGTGACAAAACTGCCAAGATGTGGGATCTGAACAGCAATCAGACCATTCAGATAGCACAAGTAAGTTGTTAATTCGTATTCCTAATATATTCTTATGCTGAGCTCATACTTTATATGTATTTTAGTAGTGTTGGTTTACAGTATAATTAACAGGTCCTACAATCTTTTCTGTTGACCAGCATGAAGGCCCAATCAGGACAATTCACTGGATTAAAGCTCCAAACTACAGCTGTGTTATGACTGGGAGCTGGGACAAGACACTGAAGGTGCTGGGACCCATCTTCACAATCTTTAGGGCTGCACAGTTGAACCAAGTCAAAATCGTGATATGGGCTAGTTTTTATTAAAATGTTTATTAGTGTTAAACAATTATTATGTCACAGTTCAGCGTGCAGTGTTTGATAAAATAATTACAAAATATTTAAAATATTGACTAAATATTGCAGCCTTGGTCTAGAATAGATTAACAGCTGTTTCTCTGCCTCTCATTTTGGACAGTTTTGGGATACACGTTCCCCAAATCCCATGATGTCTCTGCAGATGCCAGAGAGGTGTTACTGTGCAGATGTGGTAAAGGAGTGTGATTTGATTTGAATTTGTTGTAGTATCAGTTTGGACAGCTCTTGTCTGAAATTTTCATGTGGGTGTTGATTGTATGTTTGTACATTAGTAAAGTGAGCATCTGAGTCCTAACATTGTCTTTTTCTGAGATTATATTCTGAAAGCTTTTTATGGAAGTCTTGTTCTTTTATAGGTATATCCTATGGCTGTTGTAGCCACTGCAGAACGTGGTCTCATTGTTTACCAGTTGGAAAATCAGCCTTCAGAGTTTCGACGAATAGAGTCACCTCTGAAGCATCAGGTCAGTGTTGGTTTATTTTCCAAATACTAATTTTTGAAGTAATTGAATGGCAATTTAAAGACTTGAAGGAGTTGTTTACTTCTAGAATAAAAATTCTGTCGCTTTTACACACCCTCCACTTGTTCCAAACCTGCATGAGTTTCTTTCTTCTGTTGAACACAAAAGAAGATATTTAGAAAAATGTTGGTATCTGAACAGTTGATAAGCACCATTGACTTCCATCGTACTTTTTTTTCCTTCTGTGGAAGTCAATGGTGCTTATCAACTGTTTGGATACCAACACTTTTCAAAATGTCGTCTTTTGTGTTCAACAGAAAAAGAAACTCATACAGGTTTGGAAAAAGTAGAGGGAGAGTAAATGACGGCAAAATTTTCATTCTGGAAGTGATTTAATCCTTTAATAAACTGGCTTAGGAGGATGAAAAATATTGGGTTTGAATTAGCATTTGACATAAAATATGGCATTACTGCGTTTTATTGTAGAAAACGAATTAGAAGAATAATGTTACCTTTTATTTGTGTTGTCACAATATTTATGTAGTTACACTTTACAAGGTAATTTGCTAACATTAGTTAATAACATGATAATGAAAAATACTTATGTAGCATTTTTTAATCATAGTTGATCTCCATTCCAATATTTACTTATACATTATTAAAATCAAAAGTTTTACCTGTGATTGATATTTAATGGACCTGGACTAACATGGACTAACAATGAACAGCTGCAATTTTATTAACACAACAAATGTGGTGTTAATGTTACTTCATTCCTTAAATGTAGTTAAGAAATTGAAAACTTTAGATACAATGTAAACTGTAAAGACAATTTATTTATTGGGTCATAAGCCAGTTTGTTAGTTATTCCAAATCCATTATAGTGTACAAAACAGTTGTTGCAAAATGGCAGCTGAGTTTGTATGTAACGAGAGAGCCAGTCCGCGATACCAGTATGAATTTAAATAATTTTACACGTAATATTGAATTGAGTTTTCATATTTTATTAGCTAACCAAACACAAAGCTTCCATCAAGAAAAGCAGTTCTTAGCAAGAGTATAGTGCCGACTTCAGTTACCCGGGTGACCCTCTGTGATCAGCTTTTACTGGTTGTTATCGAGGGATGTTGTGACTGACAAATCAGAATCAAGTATTCCACATAGCCATGTAATAATTATTTTTGTTAGTTTAAGCCCAATTCAAATAGAAGAACTTGCTATGTATCGGACATTGTGCAAATGCACAAAACATTAAATCCTGAAAGAGATATTTTCTTTTAAGACACTTTTTGTAGTCAAACTTGATCTCATTTCATTATTGGCAAGCCAGAAATTATTTAAGCAAAGGCAAATTTAAAATTAATATTTTTGGTTTGGTCTGTTATACACTACTTAAATTACTATTAATAAAATTTTTATCATTGTGAATTGATTATTAGGCAGCACAAACTCACTCATGAAAAAAATATCAATTTTAAATAGTGTTGTATGAATTGGCAGGAATTAAGTGATTTTCTCATTGGAAATGTTGATTATTACTCACCCTCACTGAACCTTTAGTTCGCTAAGATCGCCATAGTTTCCCCTGTGTAAGTTCTCAACCCTGTTTTTTGTGTTGATTCGTAGCCCATTTTCACCATTATTTTAATGTTCTTTTCTGCTGATATTGTTGTTAACCATTAAGGTGTATTTTAACTTGTGCATTTTGTTTAACAGCACCGCTGTGTGGCTATCTTTAAGGACAAGCAGAGTAAACCTACTGGTTTTGCACTGGGCAGTATCGAGGGACGAGTTGCCATTCATTACATAAATCCACCTAACCCGTGAGTCTGTATCTGATCTCTTTTCCAATCCGCAAATAATTCATTGCTGGTTTAAAAAAAAAGATAACAGCTAACACAGTACACTAAAAAAAAGGTTTAACTTAAAACATTTCCACGCCAATTAGTTTAGGTCTGTACAGTGAGACTAAAACAAGTTCAAACTAAAAATGTTATGTTGAACCAACTAAAGTTGTGTTAGGTTACAACTAAGAATAGCATGTTAAAAACATTCACATTCAGTTAAGAGAAATTCTCTGAAAAAAGTACATAATAAAAGAAAAAAAAACTCATCCAGGTAACAACCCAGTATTAAAAATTAAGCGTAAACTTTTGATTGTGGTCATTTTTATAAATTCTGATTTTTAAATTATTTTTTCTTGTGGACTATATGTAAATGTCTTTTATGTAAAATATCTTAAGTCAGTACTAGATTAAAAAAAAAGCATTTTGTATTACCCCTCGTATTTTGGTAAAATAAAAATGTATGTCTCCTGTATAGTCCTCCTGTAGCGAATCGATTAATTTTTGTGAGAAAAATAACCAAAAGGTAATCAATTAAATCTAGCTTGTGCTCACTGTTGTACAAGGAAGCAGTTCCGGGCGGGTGACGTATGAGGTAGGCTTTGCGCATGAGCTGCTTAGGAGTGACGAACACAGAAGTGCAAGGGATAGATCAAAACAAAACAATGGTCGCTAATTAGAAGTACAAAACAAGGATTTGTAAAGAAGAATGTTGGAGGATTTCGATTTAAGTTAAGAGGAGACTGGTTTTCCTTTGCTAAAGTAAGGAAACTTTGCTTCCTTTGCTCCTGTTAACAAACATTTGTTTTCACGAGATACACCAGCACATGGGCAACACAGACCTCATACATCTTCCTGGAGCTGCTTCCGTGTACAACTGTTGGCGCAAGCTACATTAAAGTGAATATTACATTTTGAAAATGGATATTTTTCTTTAAGAAAATGTTCTTACAAAATAGCATCGATTCGCTACAGGAAGTCTACAGGAGGCTCACCCCCCGGAGCCGTGTGAGACACATTTTTTATTTTTATGAATGGGTGCTTTTTATTTAACTTCTTTTGGACTGATGCAATGAAACACCCACTGAGAGCCACTAAACAGCTTGAAAGATCAAAGACCATTTTTAATACAACTCCGACTGGATTCGTCTGAAAGAAAAAAGTCATATACATCTAATCTACTAATCCTTTAATGTTAGTGTCAGTTCCATAACTAAACTAAATGATTTTTACTACTATAAAAATTTAAAAGATGGTGGTGGGCAAGTGGCTTAACACCAGTATCACCAACCATCACAGCAACCCTAATGTAGTCCCTACAAAAAATTGTTAAATTTTGCAAATTTAAGCACATCATGAGCATTATGAAGTGAAGTTGTGACACAAATGTTTCAATTAACTTGAACAAGCAGCATTTATTTTTGTGTAATATTGAATAGATTTGTTATCTTTTAACACAGAGCCAAGGACAATTTCACCTTTAAGTGCCATAGGTCCAATGGAACCAATACTGCCACACCCCAAGATATTTATGCTGTGAGTGTTCTAGGTTTTGTGTATTTTTGAAATGCAGTGGATTGCATGGGCATTTAGTCTAGTCTGAGGTCATGAAAGACAGTATTCAGTAAATAGTACTTGTATAATAAACAGAAACTGTGGACTTGCTGTTTGTTTCTCTGTCGTAGGTGAATGCTATCTCCTTTCACCCTGTCCATGGCACTCTGGCGACAGTAGGATCTGATGGGCGCTTCAGTTTCTGGGATAAAGATGCCCGCACTAAACTGAAGACCTCTGAACAATTGGATCAACCAATAACAGCTTGTTGCTTCAATAACAATGGGAACATATTTGCCTATGCTTCCAGCTATGACTGGTCTAAGGTACAATCTCAATAAATATGTTACATTTGAATGTCATTGTTAACAAGAATGCATTCTTGTGTTTAAAAAATAGGAAGACAGAGTGAAGCGAAATTAAACAGAATCCAGGGGTCTTGAACCGTTTTGGTTGAAGTTGAACTTGGCACACTGTCATTGATTGTCAATGTTTTTATCTTTCAACTGGGGAAAAAAAATCAGAAAGTAAATCATTCAATGAATTTTTTACAGCCATTTTAAAAGGTTTATTTTTTGCCTGCATGATCTGGTATAATGCTGGTTACTAGGAACTGACTGAAGGTTTAATCTTTTCATCCTTTTTTTTTTTTTTTTTTTTGAACTAACAATCAGTGTCATCTCTGCTCACTTTTATTACTTCTGCTTTGTGTCACAGGGACATGAATATTACAATCCCCAGAAAAAGAATTACATCTTCTTGAGGAATGCGGCTGAGGAACTGAAGCCTCGGAACAAGAAATGGTGAGAGCAGGATATCCATTACAATGGAAAAGGTGTCTTTCCCCGGGCAGGGGCAGATGTGCTGCCTGACTTGCACTGACTTTCCTTTCTTTGCAGTTGTGATTCTTTTGGAGTCCTTCTTTGGTATCTCATGATGCATTAATAAGTTGCTCTTAGCTCACAGGGATGAATTCTGAATAAACATATCTCTTTTTTTTTTTTTTTTAATGGTATATAGAAATGAGGTTGTACTTCAGTTTGATTTTTCAGTGTCCAGGATTGGAGTGGATTGACCACTGATTGACTATAATGGTGAACTATTTATTTCTATTATTAATATTGGAAAGCAGTTGTATAAATCAAAGCCATATTATGAAAAGTCACCCTTCTAAAAGTAACTTTGCGATGAATTAATATTTAGTTTTGCAGTGCTTTAGTAATATACACTTCAATTCTTGAAATGTTTAGGGCTTGATGTAGAATCATTGTGTGCTCAAAATAGGCTTTGGAACTACATACAACATTTCCCATACAAATATCGGGAAAATAAGTTTAAAAATAACTCGCCACACTCTTAACTGTGTATTGACTCTCTAACTGGAAGCTAATAGGTGACTCCTTTAGTCATGAATTGAAGAGAATGATTCAGTACTCAATTTTTAATTTAACGCTCCACCTTTTGAAAAGAGTCTCAAATCTGATTAAACATTTACATTTTATGTAAATAATTGAAAAGACATGACATAAGCTGTGAATGGAAAGATTTCTAAAGCATAAATTGCTTTTCTACTGGTATTCTACAGGGAAGCATGCTTGTAATGATTTTGGTTTTCTTGGATGAACATTTTGAAAATTAAGATTTGAAAATTAATTTACAAAAAAGTTTTTGGCTTGATTTTACCATTAGATCGGCAAGACAGCCAGTTATTTGATAGACACTTCCATACATATTTGGGAGTCAGACCATAGGTCTTTAGAAACATCTGCTGTTTGCTGCAGTAGCAAATGCAGCTCTGCGCAGTGCAGTTATACAGAATATAAGCTAAAATACTGCTGAATTTTCATTATTTAAAGTCTGGTGCAAAGGAAACAGTATTAGTTTTAGAATATAGTATGTTGGATGTTTTATTTTTTTTATTGAAATATTTTACTAATACGAGATGAAAGGGCTGATTTAAGAAAATTACAATCTGTGCCTGCATTTCTTTTCTTGTACTGATAAATTGATTAGTATCAGGTGTTTGATTGTGTGCATGGATATTATATGCAGATGAAGATCTATGATAATTTTGGTCACATCTGTTTTTTAGATAAATCTCTGAATACAAGAGAATGACCTGTAAAACTTAAAAACTGTTGGAATAGGCCTGTCACAGAATACACATGTAATTAATGTTAAGAATTATGCTTCTTTTGGCCATATGTGATCTTTCGTTCATGGGGAAAACAAAACCAAAAATAAATCAGAATGCTGTATTGACTGACGCCTGCCCCTCCTTGTCTTTAGATTTGTCAAGCTTCGCATCACATCTCGGAAGACCTGCGTTTGTTTGTAAATATGGGAGAGAGACCTCAATTTGGCTAAAACCTGGACCAGTGGCATGGCAATTGCATAATTTTTACCTTTTTTCTTCATAAAGTTCATTGTTACTTGCAACTCTTATTTCTTGATATTGTCTTGCAAAGGAAATGCATTTACACCTTTACATTTTTCTTCTTGGTGTATACTCAGATTGTGTAACCAATAATAAATCTGTCTCAAGCATTCTCTGCATTTTGACATTGCGGTTGTCTCATTGGCTTGTGTGTGTTTATAGGTGTAGGAGTGTATTTGTGTAATATATATATACACACATTGTTCCGTAAAACTACTATCATTGATGAAGCATTGAATAAAGTCAAAAAGTGAAATTGATGAAAAACCTTGAATATTTTTGTATATTTTGTATTGAAGCAGTTCTAAAACTTTTGTCAGTCATGTCAAGTAGTGCGAAAAAGATGCAGAGACAAAAAAAGGTAATTTAACCTTTTTATGACATCGCAAAATTCAGGTTATAAAATGTCTACCAAAAAAAAAAACTAAATGTAAATATAACAGTCATAAGGTATTTTTTTTTAAATACTGGAAAGCTTTTCAAAACCGTTTGCACCAACATGAATACAAATAGTATATTTCTAAGAACTTTGCACATGTATTTTAAAATAGATTTTCTAAAAAGATATTTCTGTTATCTTTGTTATTTGTGACCCTTTTAACCTGGAAGGCGCTCACAAAGGCTCACTTGCCACTGGTGCATTTGGCAGGTTGTAGGACTGGTAATGGTCAAAAAGTTTTTAAAAAGTGTCCTTTCTGAGGATGGAAGTTGAATCAAATATGATGACGGCTTGCGCCACACATGACACACATCAAAGCAACCTTGTTTTAGCCAGGCCTCTGTCACTTTGTCTTTTCTAGCACCCTTAGCAAATTGTATCAGGTGTCCTGGAACAAAGTTGTCACCACAGCTGGGGAACCTTGTGCAATGGGCAACCAGTATACAGTACTTGGGATATGCTTTGAAGTACATAAATTGCCTAAAATTATTTTTGTTCTTTTGCCTTGCTTATGGAACTGGTCTCTGGTGTGTACACACAATGAATCTTTACACCTATCTGATTATCAGTGGCGCGATCAAAATAGAGTGGCTGCAAAATGAGCATGATGAGAGAAAAAAAACAACATTGTAGAATCTATGGTACACTTTTAAGAAGTGCTAACCTGTGAATGTTTATAGGTATATTTCTACTTGCTCTAATCCTTAAATTTCATTTGATCACAGTAACCTAATGTAGTTATAGATTAATTTGGTTGATATTTTGGGGTTTAATAAAATCAGATAAATAAGATATTACCACATGAAAAATGTTACACATTCAATGAAGATAAACACTTAAAGGGACTTAAAGGCTTTACTCAAATGAAAACATTTTCATCATTCTAATGACAGTACATGCGGGTTTTGTCTAATATCTAAAGTCTACAGGACACACCAGTTTTTGTTCTGTGCCGAGTTATACAGTTGAATCCTCTCATTACAACACATGTAAATAATATTTTGATTGTGCAGTGTAGAGAGATTCATTTGTCACAACCATAGTGAGATCGCCATGAACAAAGAGTGGCAGCTTTTTAGTGATTATAAGGGGAGAGCTTTTTGTGAGTTTATTATAATACAATCAAAATACAGAGCAATTTTTTTCACTCGGCCACACAATATTTATACAGATTCACTCTCAAAATAGCAGTGATTGACATAGTTATAACCATAGCATGGATGCAGAGGCTTAGCAATGGGGCAGGCAATTGCCTGGGGCCCCGCAATATGAGGGGGCCCCCAATGGCCGACCATTTAAACCAACATAAATGTTAATATTAATAGCTATAACACGCAGCAACATGGGGCCCCTTCCTTTGATACACTGGTTATGCTTCTGTGCCACCTCTTCTGCCACCAATTTGTGTTTCTGCCCACAGCCTATTCCACTCCAAACCAAATATAAAACATTTTATTCGTATATAACATTTTACTGTATATCATTGTTTACATGAGCAAATAATACTGGCTAGTTTGTCATGCAACAACTTTTTACAGTCTATCATTGACGCCATGCTATCGAGTCATGCTGACAATAGGTGGCGGTACTGAACTTTGTAGGTTGCGAACAGCCGTTAAATAAAAAGAAGAGGAAGAAGACAGTCACCGCTGGTGCACACTGTGGACAAGTCAAGATGGTTGCCTCTCTTTGGCGGATCACCGGGGCAGTGAATCGAGCTCTTGCTAAATCTGGATACGTACGTATTGCATGGCTTTGATACTTTTGAAAGCGTTTGAAATTTCAAAAATTATATTTAATTACACGGACCAGTAACCAGCCGATCTCTATAATCACAGTGACTGTCATTGGCCTTATCTGTGGCGGGGAACTAACGTTAGCTGATAGCTAAACTAAAGGTTAGAGCTCTTTCCCGTGTGTAAGAGCTTTGAGGAGCAAGAGACGAGTTATAAACAGTTATGTAAGCAAGTCAATCGAGAAATGTAAATATTGCACTTGTTTGTTTCTTATTCATTATGTTAAGATTAAGTTAACCTGACATTTCATCTGACAAGGTCATGGAGATCTGACGTCACCCAGAGATATATATATATTATTTATTCGGTTTATACTCAGTAACTGTTAAAATGTTGACATTAAGAGTATAACTTCGTACTGTTTGTGACATTTTCCTTTCGTTAATTTGAGTCAAATAACAAACAAGTTAGTACTGTGTCCTCCTCTATGTAACGTTAGCTAACTTACAACAAAACAGCATGAAATCTGGTTTGACGAAAAACGTATTAACTGACTGATAATAAATAATTTTCTATAAATATGTAAGTACAAGAGCGTCCACATTAGAAAAAGAAACTGGTTATATATATATATATATATATATATATATATATATATATATATATATATATATATATATAAACATTATAACATAGGTGACAAGTTCTCAAAAATGTACACACAGTTCATGTCTGTTTCATATGGATTTGAAAAAAAAAAAAAAGACTCCAAAAGTGTAGTTAAATATAATAAGATATTTTATCACCCCTTAAAAATGTGTATGCATATTTCAGATGTTATCAATCATTAATTCATAAATGCAGTTTAGTTGTGCACAACATGACATTGTACGCCTTAACTGCCCTTTTCTGGTCATAAAAAATAATGTAGGATGTCAAAAATAAATAAAGTAAATCTTTTCCTTGTTTTTATGAAGAAGGCAACAGTTTCTGTGCACTTGGGATCTGGTCTTCAGATAGAGTTAATATGTCCCATGAGTAACTAATAGGAATGCCTTATGAATCTATAGATTTTCTCACCAAATTTTTGTTTCTTTCCTGGTTTGTTTTCACACAGGTACTTTAAAACATGATTTTCTCCCCCTTTCACTTCTAGTTTAGTTTATTAGCAGTGTTTATTGCTGAAAAGCATTGCCATCACAGGAATAAAGTTATTATTATTTTTTAAAATAATATATCTATTTTTAATATGTTAAAAATAGTTTGTTTATATCGTTAGAATATTTTGCAATATCTGGTGTATTTCAAAAACAAAAAATATATCTTGCTACTGGGCCAAATCAAACAATTTATTCAAATGTCGTCTTATCGGTCAAAACCTTAATTTATAAAAACAAGCCAAAAATCAGACGATGCAATGATGATTTTTGGCTTGTTTTCATTCATTAATACTAGAAAATTGCACCATATACTTATTTTTTTAAATCTTTTTCTTTATTTTAGCCTCATTTGCTGTCTCTGAGACGAGGACAGGCCTCTGTGTCATATGCTCAGAGCCTGCTAGGAGCTCCAGAAACACGGCTAACTACTCTAAGCAATGGCTTGAGGATTGCCTCTGAAGAGACCAACCAGGCCACATGCACGGTGAATAACTGTTTTGAGGCTGTACAAATACATTTTTTAGTACATGAAGTAAAAAATTTCTAAATAAAAATATCTAATAAAGTGAATGTTGTGTATGTGTCATAAAAATAACAGGAATTGAAAAAGCCTGACCAACTTTACTTGAATTTGTCCATTTTCAAATGTTTAACCAAAAGGAAACTGAAAAATAAAGCAGCCTGTTTGCTGATGTAATTTTTTGTGCTTTTTATCTGTCTGGCGCTGCAGGTTGGCCTTTGGATAGGTTGTGGGAGCAGATATGAGTCTGAGAAGAATAATGGAGCTGGATTTTACCTGGAGCATATGGCATTTAAAGTATGCAATAAACCTTTACTTGGCCTCATTCTCTAAATGAACATTGTTGCTAGGGCTGGGTGTAGGTGCATCACGATCATGTCATGATATGGCATGTAGCATTATATTCTCTTAGCTTCATATTAGATCATGGTTCTTACCACCGAAAACTTTTTTTTTTTACTATGGAGGACTAAACCTGCAGAAATTAAAAATAAATAAATTAATATATAAATAAATAAATGTAATAAAAGGAAAATAAATAAATATGATGTGATAAAAACAAAAATAGTTTTTATTTATTTATACTTTCATTCATTTTTATATTTAATTTATTTCTAAATGTATTTATTCATGCATTTATTTCTTTATTATACATATTTATATATTTCCACATGCATTTATTTATTTTTACTTTTCCGTGTGCAACATAGACATGAGGGAGGTGGTCCTTGTGGAGCAAGTGGGGAAAATATTTATTTGATCCCCTGCTGATTTTGTAGGTTGTTTCAGGGTTAGCATCATCTGAGGGGTTGGCATCATCTCTTCTCAGTTGTTCTGAATCCAGACTGGAGCTTGTGTAAATCCTGGTTCCCAATCCTATAGAAAATCTGTGGAGGGAGCTGAAACTTCTAGTTGCCAAACGACCTTCAGAGGATCTGTAAAGATATGTTAGCAAAACTGGTGACCAACTACAGAAAACATCTAACCTCTGTGCTTGCCAACAAGGGTTCCTGCATCATGTTTTGCTTGAGGATCACTCACTGAAATGCAAATCAATTTGTAACCTTTATATAATGTTTTTTTCCCCCTTGATTTTATTTTTGGTTTGCATTCTGTCTCTATATGGTAAAATAAACCTACCATAAAAATTACACACCCTTCATTTCTTTGTAAGTGGGCAAACGTACAAAATCAGCAGGGTATCAAATAAATATTTTCCCCACTGTATGTCTATAGGAATGTTTAGGCTGTATCAGTATCATTACAATAAGTATGTCACAATAATGTTGCATTATGGTATATAGAGCTGCCTCAAGTGTATATATGAATAGACTTACTTCCTCTGTCAAAATTGAGAGGATGAGGGTCTGTCCATATTCACTTGACCAACTGGAATGTGCTTCAAAATGGCAGCAGGGATTCCCCCTAGAGCAAGTGCTTTGGCAATTTCAGGAGTGTGTCTGTAAAAGTGGAATCTGCCCAGAGTGTTCACATAGTGGGAATTGTAAGGTCAGGTTGTGATAACATTTGCAATAATTATTAAATTCTAGGACTTCATATGAGCACATGATGTATAATGCTGAATTTATTTATTGTAGGAAAGAAAACCATGAATATTGTTGATTGAAATTGGTTGTAGTATGAATGCAATTTAAAAACTGTAATGCTGTTTCACTAATTTGAACAATGTTCTTTCTATTCCAAACCTTTCTTGGATCAAGGGCACAAAGAAGCACCCACAGTCTGCCCTTGAACAGGCAGTGGAATCTATGGGAGCTCACCTGAGTGCATACACCTCTCGGGAACATACTGCTTATTACATGAAGACCCTTGCCAAGGACTTGCCTAAAGGTTAGAGAACAAACAAATAAATTATTAAAGTGCCACTATTTTGCCATTTCAAATATTTCCTTTCATGCAGTGTGTGATGTAGCTGTATGCGAATGCAAATGATCTGCAAAGATGTAAAGTGCACAATAAATAAAATAAAGAATCGAGTCAGTACAGCCTATACGAGTCGTTAGTAATTTGAATTGTCACGGGGTAATACATTTGCATAATTCCCACCTATGTTCTACATTGGCCGGCCGCAAACAACTTGACTCGCCCTCAAACACATCATTTTTTTTCATGACGACTGCTTATCTAATCACCTGGGAGTTCAACGAGAGATTCACAAAACGCTTTCTCTTGAAAGGTAGCTCATTACCCAGTTTATTAGGAACAGCTGTCTCCACTGAATCACAACTTGTAAGTAGGGGTGCACGATTTTGAGAAAAAACCTAATTGCGGTTTTTCTGACAAATATTGCGATTTTCGATTTTTGCGTTCAATACTTTTAAGTGCATAAAACCGGATCTGGCCACGGCACGTCGACATATTTTACATTTAGTACTCTTTTGCTCCACGTCGTTCTTCGCGAATCCAAAATAAGTCCAAACAGCTGAAGTACCACCCTTCTTGTTAACCAAGTGCTCCCCCGCTTCCTCTCCCGTCACCGAAGAAGTGCCTTCGGCCATTTCTGCGCAGTTACACAAGCTTTTTCTGGCACAACTCGAGGAAAACATTGTGTGTTTGCTGCTTTTCTGCTGACAGAAAGCCGATGCACTGCATACAACCTTGTTTTTCCATTGCCATTTCTAATTGGCCAGCAAGCCAGGAACGCGAGATTCGACCGTTTTGATTGGCTAATAGGTTTGTCACTCAAATGTCAGAGGCGGGGGAAAAAACCTCAGACTCCTGAGGTTAGGTTATTGCGGGAGTTAAAACCTCAATATCGATGCGATAAAGGTTAATCGTGCAGCCCTACTTGTAAGCATGATAAATATTAGATTTATATATTTTGCAGTTTTTATATGTGCATTCAAAATATGGATTGTTTTCGACATGCGCTGTACACGGTAGACCAATCACAACTGACTGGGCCATCTGACCAATCAGAGCAGAGTAGGCTCATGGAAAGGAGGGGGTTTAGAGAGACTGAATCTATGAACGGGTTAGAACAAATAATTTGAGAATTGCTGGAAAATGCAGTGATATTAAATGCATATGTTGAGAAAATGAAAGCATTTTTTGACCTTGCTTGCATTTAAACTTATTGTAGTATACTCCCCCAAAGTAATTAGGAACCTTAAAAAGGGCATAATAGGGACACTTTAAAATTGGCCAATTCTCCTAACCGGCTTGTTTCTTCATGCTAATGTGGATAGATAAATGATTTGACTGATCTAGATGAGCTCTAGAATGTGGTATGTCATGTTGGCATAGATAATGTAGTCTTTCTCTGAATAATCTGGAAGTGTTACTCTTTCTTTTAAATGTCATCACTTTATTGTGTTCCATTTAGCGGTGGAGCTCTTGGCAGAAGTAGTGATGAGTTCATCTTTGAGTGAGGCTGATATAGAGCAGCAGAGGAGTGTGGTGCTGAGAGAGCTGGAAGAGGTGCAAGGTAGCTTGCAGGATGTTTGCCTGGATCTGCTTCATGCTACTGCCTTCCAGGGTACTCCTCTTGGCCATAGTGTTCTTGGGCCCTCTGCCAATGCAAGGTACACACACAGCCTCAAAATAATACATTTCTTATGTTACATATGCTTGCACTGTACATCTGCTGACGTTTTGTCCGGAATACGTAAATGCACATGTAAATGAAAATGTAATTTTTTTTTTTTTTTTTTGCTCATGTATTTTCAAGGACTCTAACTCGTAATGATTTAGTGGAGTACATCAATAGCCACTATAAAGCTCCTCGCATGGTCCTGGCAACAGCTGGAGGTACTGCTCTTAAACAGTTCTCAAACTTTTCACACAGTAGTGTTTTATTAGAAAACCCACACAAAGCTTATTTGATTGATTAAACATTCTCTCTGTTCTGCTGCAGGAGTAAACCATGATGAGCTTGTAGGTATGGCTAAGCAGCATTTCAGTGGCGTTTCTTTTGAATATGAAGGTGATGCTGTACCTGTTCTGTCCCCATGCCGTTTCACTGGGAGTGAGGTAGCTTATAAATTGCATGTGTGCATGAGAGGGTCTCAGTTTCTTGCTGGACGGATTGATTGACTTCCTGTCTTGCTTTCAGATTCGTATGCGTGATGATGCAATGCCCCTAGCACACATTGCTATTGCTGTAGAGGGAGCTGGAGTTGCAAGCCCTGATATTGTGCCGCTTATGGTTGCCAATTCCATCATTGGTAGCTATGACATCACATTTGGGGGTGGCAAGGTTAGTTTATAACTTTGCTTAAATTTTCATTTCCTAAACATTTGTTTAGCGTGTTCAGGGATTCTCAATGTTTCTTGAAATCTTTGACAGATTAAGATGGCTCCTGGAATATTCAGGATTTCACCTAAAAGCTGTTGTAAAATGCACAATAATCTTTGTGCTTTGTTCCATATCTTGAAAGTAGAAATGGAATAAGCAGGATATTATAATCAAGTACGGGAATTCATTCTGTTTCAGTGAAATGCAGCACAGAGCAAGCTTAAATGTTGTCATTGTTAATCAGTCTCTTGATTTCTTCACCCACCAATATGATCAGCTCACAGGCATGTGATTGCCCCACAATTATGATTCCTGTTTATTCCATTTAAATATTCTAAATATATAGTTAATGATGCAGAAGATGGATTATTAGGAATGTATATTTATATTAAATATAGATGTTATATTTATGTCTGATACTGTCTGCTGATATTAATTTTAATGTTGTGGCTGATACTATACTATGTTCTATACTACTATGTCTAAATAAAAAAATAAAACACTAAAAGCAAAAATTTTAGTTTTTCATGCTAAAAGGGGAATTTGGGCATCACACCATTCTAATGTACAGTAAAACATATTTTTTTCAAGGTTTACTTTAAATGCAAGGTAAAAATAGGAGAAATCATTACACAACATTAAATCTCAAATACTGGCCAATGTATTTTCTAATATTGACCAATACTGGTCGATTTCATTAGGGCTGGTACCATAAAAAATAACTGATGTCATACTGATATATTGTGCATTCCCATGTTGACTAGTTGTTTTCTTTAGGATGTTTTAAAATCAATCTTATTTAGTGTTTTAGACTAGTGAAGTACATCTGAAGACTATTGCTAATGTCAGTTTTTATGATAGCCACTGTTGATATTATGATTTTTTTTTATAATTCTATATATAGATAGTTTTTTTTTTTTTTTTTTTCTACTGTTCCTAGTATAAACGTTCCTGCCATGCATACACGGTGGTAAAATGTATCAGGTAAAATGCATTAGGATCATGAAATAATGGTAATTTTATTTTTTTCTTGTATGTTGTACATAGAACTTAAGCAGTCGCCTGGCTCGTCTGGCTGCAGAGCTGAACCTGTGTCACAGTTTCCAGGCTTTCCACTCTTCATACAGTGACACTGGTCTGCTGGGTATTTATTTTGTTACAGACAAACATAAAATCGAGGACATGATGCATTGGGCTCAGAATGCCTGGTAAGTTCCGCCGTAGCATACTGAGAAGATAGGATTGTCATCTGATGTTCTGTAGTTGTATTTGAGGTGATGTGCTCTTAATGTTTCTGTATTTCAGGATGAATTTGTGCACCACAGTGACTGAGAGTGATGTGGCTCGAGCCAAGAATGCTTTGAAGGCTAGCTTAGTTGGACAGCTCAGTGGTAATAAACTCAAACCTACTTACTCTTATAGACAGTCCATACCTCTCTTCGCATCAAAACATAGACCTAGTCCTAGTAAAGGAGTAATTGATTTTTCAGATTTACACTGGAATTACTGTTAATTATAGTGTTGTGTCAAGTAGATATAGATCTGTATCAGAAATAAAAAAAAAGTGTTATTGCCCATAAACAACATCAGCACAACAAATATTTTTTTTGGTTACATACCAACCATTGTTTACAGATAATGGAGAAAAATATATGGTTACGATCACTTAATTTTATCTGATGTTGTGACATAGTACATCAGCTGCAGATATTTTGTGCTCCTCTACTTTAAACTATAGAGACAGTAAGACAAGTTTTTGCTGTAATATTGACTTAATACCTCTCAGACTAAACAGACTGCTTCTATACAAACACACACACACACACACACACTCTAATTCTATAACATGTTTCTTCTTTCTGTCGTCAGGAACTACACCTGTTTGTGATGACATTGGCAGGCACATACTAAATTATGGCCGCCGCATCCCATTGGCAGAGTGGGATGCCAGAATTGATGTAAGTTGTCCATGTTAGCAAACCCACAGTGGCTGAGTGACCGCTGTTTGAGATGACATAGTTTTTATTTGAGGTATTTAAGAATACCTATTTGCTTGTTTGTTTCTTACTAGGCTGTGACTCCCAGGATTGTCCGGGATGTCTGCTCTAAATACATCTATGATAAATGCCCAGCTGTTTCTGCAGTTGGTGAGTCAGTTTATTTTTACATTTTAATATGCATTTTTTTTGTTTATTATTTTGTCTTGAATATTTATTTGAATTATATTATATTAGCATGACGTATAGTTAAGGAATTTAACTAGTAACCAGTGTAGTGATTTATGATATGACTGATAATGTTGAGAACACACTTTTTCAAGCCAAGGGTGTATGTTTCACAAACATAAAGACTTTTATAAGTTTACCTTAAAAACAAAAACAAACAAACCAAAAAATACATTTTTTTTTTTGTTTAGTTTCCTTTGGTTAAATATACATTTTAGTCTGATACTAGGCTTAAGCCTCATCTGTGGAATTGGGGGAAGTGTCATACAGTGCTCAAGCTGTAGTGCTCACTTTAGTTTTGGATGACTCTGTATAGGCAGTGTTTTTACCGTCTGCGCTCTTGATTACTTAACTTTTTTGTTTTTTGTTCTGAAATGAATTGCAGATGAGCAAATTAAGCCCATCTGTGGATCAGTGATTCGTCAATAACATACCTAATATGGTTCTATTTTCTGGATCTAGCTGCATCTTATTTACGGAGACATTTGGTACAATAATTAATTATCCTAATGGAAGGAAATTCTTAGATATCTATCCCAATGCTGTGGTATTGAAATTGGTATTAAGAATTATGAATTTCACTGGTATTAACAGTTGAATTTATGTAACCTTGAAATCGTTTCTTTCTTTATGCAGGTCCAGTTGAGCAGCTGCCAGATTATAACCGAATGAGAAGTGCTATGTACTGGCTCCGATTTTAAATGTTCCTCAGGCTCTCAGCCCTCACTGATGTGACGTCTATCTTTGCAAGTTTTTTCCTCTCATCATTTTCATACCCTTATCTTGTATGAATTTGATGTGTTGCATATTTGGCCAGTTGTTATCTTAGCCATCTTTGTCCAAGCTGAGATGGAGAGAGGAGAATTTGGTACATTTACATCTAGAATGTCCGACATGGCACAGAGCTATTTATGAAAATATGTGATGTTCTCTTTCTGTCAATTTTGTATATAGCAATAGCTCTCATTCCAACTTCAAATAAAACCCTGTCACATCAAGTTTTTGTTTGATTTGTTTTGGTTGCTTCAGAGAAAATAAACCCATTCAGTGTCTCCAGTAAACAGGA